>NC_091301.1:45109314-45274314 GCF_038502225.1 Cherax quadricarinatus | reverse complement strand
TTTGCGGTAGAACTAATCACACAGTGTTATTGCGTATCCATGTTCTTCCTGTTGTGGATAATACATTCCCGAAGTAGTGAACATCAGTGCAACATTCCCGACGTAGTGTTGAACATCAACACTACATCATCACTCCATAAAGGTGGCAGAAAAGCATTAGCTAAGAACTATAGACCAGTAGCTCTAACGTCCCACATCATAAAAATCTTTGAAAGAGTTCTAAGAAGCAGGATTGCAAACCACCTGGACTCCCAAAAAGTGCACAATCCAGGGCAACATGTGTTCAGGGCAGGTTGCTCCTGCCTCTCACAATTACTGGATCACTATATGGCCTTGGATGCACTGGAAGAAAAAACAATGCAGATGTAATATACACAGACTTTGCAAAAGCGTTTGACAAGTGCGATCATGGCGTAATAGCGCACAAAATACTTGCTAAAGGAATAACTGGCAAAGTGGGGAGATGGATCTTCAACTTCCTAACCAATCGAACACGAGTAGTGGTCAACAGAGTTAAATCGGAAGCTGTCATAGTGAAGAGCTCTGTTCCACAAGGCACAGTACTTGCCCCCATCCTGTTCCCCATCCTGTTCCTCATCCTCATATCAGACATACATGTAATCCACAGCACCGTATCATCCTTTGCAGACGATACTAGGATCTGCATGAGGCTGTCATCTGCTGAGGACGCGGTTAACCTCCAAGAAGATATAAACCAAATTTTCCAATGGGCAACGGAAAACAATACGATGTTAAATGAGGACAAATTCCAACTACTCCGTTATGGGAAAACTGGAGGAGATAATAACTAGAACAGAGTATACTACAGACTCTGGCCATAAAATAGAGCGGAAAAATAATGTAAGGGACCTGGGAGTAGTAATGTCTGAGGATCTCACTTTCAAGGATCACAACAGTGCCACGATTGCAAGTGCAAAGAAAATGATAGGATGGATAATGAGAGCGTTCAAAACGAGAGATGTCAAGCTAATGATGATCCTTTTCAAATCACTTGTTCTCTCTAGGCTGGAATACTGCTGTACATTAACATCTCCATTCAAAGCAGGTGAAATCGCAGATCAAGAGAGTGTACAGAGATCCTTTACTGCACGTACAAGTTCTGTCAAGCACCTTAACTACTGGGAACGCTTGGAAGCACTCGACTTGTACTCGTTGGAACGCAGGAGAGAGATATCATAATCTACACTTGGAAAATCCTAGAAGGAATGGTCCCGAATTTGCACACACAAACCACTCCCTACGAAAGTAAAAGACTAGGTAAGCGATGCAAAATACCCCCAATTAAAAGTAGGGGGCGCCA
The DNA here is from genome assembly GCF_038502225.1 of Cherax quadricarinatus. NCBI lineage: Eukaryota > Metazoa > Arthropoda > Malacostraca > Decapoda > Parastacidae > Cherax > Cherax quadricarinatus. Next base: position 45,272,993 of record NC_091301.1, on the reverse strand, counting down.
TTGGTACACCAAGAGAAAACATCGTAAGTGTCCGGGACCCAAGACTATTCAACAGCCTCCCACCAAGCATAAGGGGAATTACCAATAAACCCCTGGCTGCCTTCAAGAGAGCGGGACAGATACCTAAAGTCAGTGCCGGATCGGCCGGGCTGTGGTTCGTACGTGGACTATGTGCGGCCAGCAGTAACAGCCTGGTCGATCAGGCCCTGATCCACCGGGAGGCTTGGTCGTGGACCGGGCCGCGGGGGCGTTGATCCCCGGAATAACCTCCAGGTAGGAACATTCCCGACGTAGTGATCAGTGCAACAATCCCGACGTAGTGATCAGTGCAACATTCCCGACGTAGTGATCAGTGCAACATTCCCGACGTAGTGATCAGTGCAACATTCCCGACGTAGTGATCAGTGCAACACTCCAGACGTAGTGATCAGTGCAACACTCCCGACGTAGTGATCAGAGCAACATTCCCGACGTAGTGATCAGTGCAACAATCCCGACGTAGCGATCAGTGCAACATTCCCGACGTAGCGATCAGTGCAACATTCCCGACGTAGCGATCAGTGCAACATTCCCGACGTAGCGATCAGTGCAACATTCCCGACGTAGCGATCAGTGCAACATTCCCGACGTAGCGATCAGTGCAACATTCCCGACGTAGTGATCAGTGCAACATTCCCGACGTAGTGATCAGTGCAACATTCCCGACGTAGTGATCAGTGCAACATTCCCGACGTAGTGATCAGTGAAACATTCCCGACGTAGTGATCAGTGAAACATTCCCGACGTAGTGATCAGTGAAACATTCCCGACGTAGTGATCAGTGAAACATTCCCGACGTAGTGATCAGTGCAACATTCCCGACGTAGTGATCAGTGCAACATTCCCGACGTAGTGATCAGTGCAACAATCCCGACGTAGTGATCAGTGCAACATTCCCGACGTAGTGATCAGTGCAACAATGCCGACGTAGTGATCAGTGCAACACTCCCGACGTAGTGATCAGTGCAACACTCCCGACGTAGTGATCAGTGCAACACTCCCGACGTAGTGATCAGTGCAACACTCCCGACGTAGTGATCAGTGCAACACTCCCGACGTAGTGATCAGTGCAACACTCCCGACGTAGTGATCAGTGCAACACTCCCGACGTAGTGATCAGTGCAACACTCCCGACGTAGTGATCAGTGCAACACTCCCGACGTAGTGATCAGTGCAACATTCCCGACGTAGTGATCAGTGCAACATTCCCGACGTAGTGATCAGTGCAACAATCCCGACGTAGTGAACATCAGTGAAACATTCCCGACGTAGTGAACATCAGTGAAACATTCCCGACGTAGTGAACATCAGTGAAACATTCCCGACGTAGTGAACATCAGTGAAACATTCCCGACGTAGTGAACATCAGTGAAACATTCCCGACGTAGTGATCAGTGAAACATTCCCGACGTAGTGATCAGTGAAACATTCCCGACGTAGTGGTGAACATCAGTGCAACATTCCCGACGTAGTGGTGAAGATCAGTACAACATTCCCGACGTAGTGACCAGTGCAACATTCCCGAAGTAGTGATCAGTGCAACATTCCCGACGTAGTGATCAGTGCAACATTCCCGACGTAGTGATCAGTGCAACATTCCCGACGTAGTGGTGAAGATCAGTGCAACATTCCCGACGTAGTGGTGAAGATCAGTGCAACATTCCCGACGTAGTGGTGAAGATCAGTGCAACATTCCCGACGTAGTGGTGAAGATCAGTGCAACATTCCCGACGTAGTGATCAGTGCAACATTCCCGACGTAGTGATCAGTGCAACATTCCCGACGTAGTGATCAGTGCAACATTCCCGACGTAGTGGTGAACATCAGTGCAACATTCCCGACGTAGTGGTGAACATCAGTACAACATTCCCGACGTAGTGAACATCAGTGCAATATTCTCCCACACTGTCCAGTCAAGACAACGATACCGGGGGTCAAAGTTTCCGTACCACAAACTAGGGAAAATTAGGCAAGTCCAGCCCTACCCACACCTAGTTATGTTAGCTGCAGCTGATAGATAAGGGTGAGATTTGACTGGAATTACAACAGACCTTGTCAGGTGTGGGTGACTTAACCCACAAGTATTAATAAGAGACTCATATAAGGAATGAAATGCTGAAATATACGATCCTTTGGGGCAAACTGGTACTTAACACTCGTTATTCTACAGCTGAGAGGTGGGGGCTACCACGACTCACGCTCAGAGGTGGGGGCTACCACGACTCACGCTCAGAGGTGGGGGCTACCACGACTCACGCTCAGAGGTGGGGGCTACCACGACTCACGCTCAGAGGTGGGGGCTACCACGACTCACGCTCAGAGGTGGGGGCTACCACGACTCACGCTCAGAGGTGGGGGCTACCACGACTCACGCTCAGAGGTGGGGGCTACCACGACTCACGCTCAGAGGTGGGGGCTACCACGACTCACGCTCAGAGGTGGGGGCTACCACGACTCACGCTCAGAGGTGGGGGCTACCACGACTCACGCTCAGTGGTACACGACTCGCGCTCAGACGTGGGGGCCACCACGACTCGCGCTCAGACGTGGGGGCCACCACGACTCGCGCTCAGACGTGGGGGCCACCACGACTCGCGCTCAGACGTGGGGGCCACCACGACTCGCGCTCAGACGTGGGGGCCACCACGACTCGCGCTCAGACGTGGGGGCCACCACGACTCGCGCCCAGACGGGGGGGCCACCACGACTCGCGCTCAGACGTGGGGGCCACCACGACTCGCGCTCAGACGTGGGGGCCACCACGACTCGCGCTCAGACGTGGGGGCCACCACGACTCGCGCTCCGACGTGGGGGCCACCACGACTCGCGCTCAGACGTGGGGGCCACCACGACTCGCGCTCAGACGTGGGGGCCACCACGACTCGCGCTCAGACGTGGGGGCCACCACGACTCGCGCCCAGACGTGGGGGCCCCCACGACTCGCGCTCAGACGTGGGGGCCACCACGACTCGCGCTCAGACGTGGGGGCCACCACGACTCGCGCTCAGCCGTGGGGGCCACCACGACTCGCGCTCAGACGTGGGGGCCACCACGACTCGCGCTCAGACGTGGGGGCCACCACGACTCGCGCTCAGACGTGGGGGCCACCACGACTCGCGCTCAGACGTGGGGGCCACCACGACTCGCGCTCAGACGTGGGGGCCACCACGACTCGCGCTCAGACGTGGGGGCGACCACGACTCGCGCTCAGAGGTGGGGGACACCACGACTCGCGCTCAGAGGTGGGGGCCACCACGACTCGCGCTCAGACGTGGGGGCCACCACGACTCGCGCTCAGACGTGGGGGCCACCACGACTCGCGCTCAGACGTGGGGGCCACCACGACTCGCGCTCAGACGTGGGGGCCACCACGACTCGCGCTCAGAGGTGGGGGCCACCACGACTCGCGCTCAGAGGTGGGGGCCACCACGACTCGCGCTCAGAGGTGGGGGCCACCACGACTCGCGCTCAGAGGTGGGGGCCACCACGACTCGCGCTCAGAGGTGGGGGCCACCACGACTCGCGCTCAGAGGTGGGGGCCACCACGACTCGCGCTCAGAGGTGGGGGCCACCACGACTCGCGCTCAGAGGTGGGGGCCACCACGACTCGCGCTCAGAGGTGGGGGCTACCACGACTCGCGCTCAGAGGTGGGGGCTACCACGACTCGCGCTCAGAGGTGGGGGCTACCACGACTCGCGCTCAGAGGTGGGGGCTACCACGACTCGCGCTCAGAGGTGGGGGCTACCACGACTCGCGCTCAGAGGTGGGGGCTACCACGACTCGCGCTCAGAGGTTGGGGCTACCACGACTCGCGCTCAGAGGTGGGGGCTACCACGACTCGCGCTCAGAGGTGGGGGCTACCACGACTCGCGCTCAGAGGTGGGGGCTACCACGACTCGCGCTCAGAGGTGGGGGCTACCACGACTCGCGCTCAGAGGTTGGGGCTACCACGACTCGCGCTCAGAGGTGGGGGCTACCACGACTCGCGCTCAGAGGTGGGGGCCACCACGACTCGCGCTCAGAGGTGGGGGCCACCACGACTCGCGCTCAGAGGTGGGGGCCACCACGACTCGCGCTCAGAGGTGGGGGCCACCACGACTCGCGCTCAGAGGTGGGGGCCACCACGACTCGCGCTCAGAGGTGGGGGCTACCACGACTCGCGCTCAGAGGTGGGGGCTACCACGACTCAAGCAAAGAAGACTTCTTAATGCGGGTGAAAGAAGTCGGAATCATCACTAAAGCTAAATATATTTCAATTTATGTCGGAAAGTGGAGTTAGCTGGTAAAAAGTCCCCAGAGTCTTCATGATGATTGCCAAGTTAATTGAAATTGTGTACACTTAGGAAAGTACATAAAAGAGGATATTAAAATACAATAATATATAATTTATAATATATATATATATATATTGTGTGTATTTACACACACAGGGGCCAGGAGCTATGAATCGACCCCTGCAACTACAATTAGGCGAGTGTACACAGACGCACAATATCGCAAGTTTTACCTGTTCGGTAAAACTTCCTATTTTGGCTTAAACAGCAAAGCTCTTCTTGCCGAATAAAGCAAGCGAACCCATGCTGCTTTGGCCCGCCTTATATTGAGCGAAAACTCGCTAGGTGCGTCATTCTTTAGGACTGTGTGGTTCCGTGGACTAGTGTGTCATGAGTTTTCGCTCATCATGAAGCAGCCCAAAGCAGCATGGGCTCGACTCCTTGGCTAGTCGCAGTGTTGTTAATGATCAATACCACTCGTTCGTGGGTACAATAATAAATTATAATATATATATATATATATATATATATATATATATATATATATATATAATATATATATATATATATATCCCTATATACACATACATCTACACATATATACATCCATATATACACATACATCCACATATACACATATATATCAATGAAACCACGAAACAAGTGGTTTTAAATCATTTACCAACCTGTGGCAGGCCAGGATTCGACCCCACGACAAATTGTCCCTCCTCAATAGACAAGACAACGTACATGACACCTTATCCACTCAGCCATCGACCCTACAAAAGATCACGCACCCAGCATATACATACATATATGCACATACATATATACATATACATATATACATAAACATACAAACACACATACATGCATAAACACACACACATGCATAAACATGTACATACATAATCATACATATATACACACATTTTACATGGTAGGTTAACCTGAAGAGGAAAAATCTTTGATCGTCATTCATTCAACTACTGTCTTGTCAGAAGCACGTTTGGATTACATTTCTGATAACCCTTTGAAACTTAACATCCCAACCCGCACTTCAGAAAGCAGGCACTGCACCTCCAGGACTCAAATGCAGCTAACCTGGTTTTCCCTGAATCCCTTCGTGTGTTACCTTCCTTATACTCCTCCACATCAAATCATTAACGCCACTTGCTACTACTAATTCGCATCTAACGCGCTCATACAAGCCTGTTGTATGTCCAAGCCCTTAGCACTCAAAACCTCTTACCGTCTCCCTCCAATCTTTCCTCGACAATCCCTGCCCCTCCCCTACACACCCTCCTAGTCAATCAATTTTGCTTCTCTTTCATCATCAAACTAACTCAACAACCCCTCCCCAGCCTCTGAATAAAGTTTCTGGTAACTTCATATACTATAATCAACTACCAGTTCTCAGCATGATATTCACACACCACACATTATCCACTGCCTCCAGCCTCTTCCTTTTTGCACAGTTTAAACAGATGTTTCACACCCCTGTAACAGCGGTGGTACCACTACTCTGGTTTCCCCGTTTTTGCTTCCCTCGATAAAGTTGTCTCTACAGATGAGTCGAAGCACTATCCACCTCCCCCCCCCCCCCTCATTAATTCGATGGTTCACCTCTTCTGTCACAGAACGTTCTGCCAACAAGTTCACTCGCCAATATCTTAAATTTACTTACTCCAAACTACCTCACTACAATCTAATACTAATCTTCCATCGCCTAGATTTTTCTTATTTCTCCTAACACCTCGTCCCTTCGTATGTTCAGTTTTAATGTTCTTTTTATACCCTCGCAAATTCCTCCACCAACCTATGCTACTTTTAGAACCTCCGAAAAACCCTGCATCATCGCCAAAAAAGCAACTGTGACTATTCCCACTTGGTATCAAATTAGTAATATTTTAATCCCAAGTCTCTCAAACACTCGAGCACTCTCACATTTTAAAACCAGTTTTAAATATGTTAAACCACTAAGGTCACATTACACACACCTGTCTTGTACTTGAAAATAATCCTCCTCCTTACCGCATACCCTAACCTGAGCCCCTCTATCCACATAGGTTACTTTCAGTAACTGAAGTTCTCCCACCCTATTTAGCGTTGTTTACCCGACAGTAATGACATCCACCTCCTTTTCATTCACAACATTAACAATTCTCTTTTCGAACGTTCATGGTTACAACACTATATATGCTGGTCGTGGAGGCTAGTGCATCAAACGGGGACGAGGATGAAATTACCTCAGAAGCATCCACACCATCGTGCTGGGTGCATGATTCTTGTACGATTGTTATGGTACCGTGGGTTAGAGCGTCGTGGAATTTTCGCTCACCATGAGGATGGCTAAAACATGGGTTCGAACCCACGACTAGTCGCAGTGTTGATAGATATATTTTATATATATATATATATATATATATATATATATATATATATATATATATATATATATATATATATATATATATATATATATATATATATATATATATATTTCTATATATACACACACACACACACACACACACACACACACACACACACACACACACACACACACACACACACACACACACACACACACACACACACACACACACACACACACACACACACACACACACACACTGCCGAATAGGTAAAACTGGTCAATTAGCATGAACACATTTAAAATTAAGTCCTTTCTAAATTTTTCTCCTATACGTTTAAAAGATATATTTTTTTTCATTTATGTTAATGTTAAAATTAATAATTTTGTACCAAAAGAACCTTAGAAAACTTACCTAACCTTTTCATAACAAATGCAATTTAATTTAGCCTAATCCTACTAAATATTTTTTGTTAGGTTCAGAATTATTTTTTGCGAAATTATTGGAAACAAATTTTCGCTTGCCTTAATCGGCAAGAAGAGCAGCAGAGCGTTGTTAAGGCAAAATCACAAGTGTTACCTATTCGGCACGACATATATGTGTGGGGGGAGGGGGGTGAGTGGTATTCCCGTGAGGTCCACTAGAGTCACTCGAGTAACATTTGGCAGGGGATCTCTGCCTGCGTGTTGGCAACTAGTGCCAAGGTGATGCAGTGCCACCACCACCATGGCTCTGACCAACACTGCCAACACCACCATGGCTCTGACCAACACTGCCAACACCACCATGGCTCTGACCAACACTGCCAACACCACCATGGCTCTGACCAACACTGCCAACACCACCATGGCTCTGACCAACACTGCCAACACCACCATGGCTCTGACCAACACTGCCAACACCACCATGGCTCTGACCAACACTGCCAACACCACCATGGCTCTGACCAACACTGCCAACACCACCATGGCTCTGACCAACACTGCCAACACCACCATGGCTCTGACCAACACTGCCAACACCACCATGGCTCTGACCAACACTGCCAACACCACCATGGCTCTGACCAACACTGCCAACACCACCATGGCTCTGACCAACACTGCCAACACCACCATGGCTCTGACCAACACTGCCAACACCACCATGGCTCTGACCAACACTGCCAACACCACCATGGCTCTGACCAACACTGCCAACACCACCATGGCTCTGACCAACACTGCCAACACCACCATGGCTCTGACCAACACTGCCAACACCACCATGGCTCTGACCAACACTGCCAACACCACCATGGCTCTGACCAACACTGCCAACACCACCATGGCTCTGACCAACACTGCCAACACCACCATGGCTCTGACCAACACTGCCAACACCACCATGGCTCTGACCAACACTGCCAACACCACCATGGCTCTGACCAACACTGCCAACACCACCATGGCTCTGACCAACACTGCCAACACCACCATGGCTCTGACCAACACTGCCAACACCACCATGGCTCTGACCAACACTGCCAACACCACCATGGCTCTGACCAACACTGCCAACACCACCATGGCTCTGACCAACACTGCCAACACCACCATGGCTCTGACCAACACTGCCAACACCACCATGGCTCTGACCAACACTGCCAACACCACCATGGCTCTGACCAACACTGCCAACACCACCATGGCTCTGACCAACACTGCCAACACCACCATGGCTCTGACCAACACTGCCAACACCACCATGGCTCTGACCAACACTGCCAACACCACCATGGCTCTGACCAACACTGCCAACACCACCATGGCTCTGACCAACACTGCCAACACCACCATGGCTCTGACCAACACTGCCAACACCACCATGGCTCTGACCAACACTGCCAACACCACCATGGCTCTGACCAACACTGCCAACACCACCATGGCTCTGACCAACACTGCCAACACCACCATGGCTCTGACCAACACCGCCGCCACCACCACGGCTCTAACCAACACTCCCACCACCACCATGACTGACCAACAATGCCACCGAGATCGCCAACACCACCATGACTGACCAACACTGCCAACACCACCATGACTGACCAACACTGCCAACACCACCATGACTGACCAACACTGCCAACACCACCATGACTGACCAACACTGCCAACACCACCATGGCTCTGACCAACACTGCCAACACCACCATGGCTCTGACCAACACTGCCAACACCACCATGGCTCTGACCAACGCTGCCAACACCACCATGGCTCTGACCAACGCTGCCAACACCACCATGGCTCTGACCAACACTGCCAACACTACCATGGCTCTGACCAACACTGCCAACACCACCATGGCTCTGACCAACACTGCCAACACCGCCCCCACCACCACGGCTCTGACCAACACTGCCGCCGCCGCCTCCACCACCATCATGGTTCTCACCATCACCATCATGACTCTCGCCAACAACGCCGCCACCACCACCATCATGGCTCTGGCCAACACTGCCAGCACCATCATCTAACCAACGCTACCACCATAATTATGGCTCTGACCGACCATGACCGACCACTACTACCATCACGTACCATGATTGCAACCAGACCCTCACGTCCTGGTATATAATACGAGGCATCTCTGTTTTCCCTTCCGGAGAGAATAATCCAGGTTAGGAAGTAGTCCTAACAGTTTTTATCTCCACTGAGGCCAGTATAAGAGCTCTCAGTATTTCTCAGCTGTGACACATGCATGTGTCAGGGTGGAAGGTGGTCAACACGCGTCAGGGTGGAAGGTGATCAACACGCGTCAGGGTGGAAGGTGATCAACACGCGCCAGGGTGGAAGGTGATCAACACGCGCCAGGGTGGAAGGTGGTCAACACGCGCCAGGGTGGAAGGTGGTCAACACGCGCCAGGGTGGAAGGTGGTCAACACGCGCCAGGGTGGAAGGTGGTCAACACGCGCCAGGGTGGAAGGTGGTCAACACGCGCCAGGGTGGAAGGTGGTCAACACGCGCCAGGGTGGAAGGTGGTCAACACGCGCCAGGGTGGAAGGTGGTCAACACGCGCCAGGGTGGAAGGTGGTCAACACGCGCCAGGGTGGAAGGTGGTCAACACGCGCCAGGGTGGAAGGTGGTCAACACGCGCCAGGGTGGAAGGTGGAGCAAGGTGGTGGAAGGTGACCAGGAGCAAGGTGGTGGAAGGTGACCAGGAGCAAGGTGGTGGAAGGTGACCAGGAGCAAGGTGGTGGAAGGTGACCAGGAGCAAGGTGGTGGAAGGTGACCAGGAGCAAGGTGGTGGATGGAGAGGAAGTGTTGGAGAATGCCAACACCAGCTCACCACCACAACGTCTCCAACAATTACTGCAACATAGCTTTTCAGCTGCCAAACACGCGTGTTTCTTGTTACACACACACACACACACACACACACACACACACACACACACACACATTGTAAACACTTGTCCATGGACGGAAACCCACTTATTATCATATTTGCATGTTGGTCTGTGATACATAACAGTACACTTTGTCACAGAACTTCAGGAAGATTTAGACAAACTCAATTCCTGGTCAGAAAAGTGGCAGTGGCAGTTCAGTGTAGGTAAATGCAAGGTTCACAGGCTCGGGAGTGTCCATAACCCTAGTACTTATAACCTAAATTACGTAGAACTTTGCCATACAGATTGCGAAAAGGACAGCAATGTCTATGAAAATGGTATACAATACCGACAGGATGGTAGGTAAGATACGTGGGCAACAGTTAGGCAACTTTATTCCGAAACGTTTCGCCTAAACACAAGGCTTCTTCAGTCGAGTACAGGAAGTAGGCAGGAGCAGTAGAGATGAGAAGACGATGTAATCAGTCCATCACCCTTGAAGCCGTAGATTTGAGGTTGTCAGTCCCTCAACCTGGAGAAGAGTTCTGTTCCATAGTCAGACGACTAAAGACTGAGAAAATGAATAGAAGCTGCCCTAACTGCTGTCAGTTACACTAAAGCAAAAGTCCGGTAGTTACAGTATCTCAAAATTCCTAATCAACAGGACATTACCCATTCTGGAAACTGCTATAACATTATATCAACATGTCTCTGTAGCCATCCGTCTCACCACCTTAGTTCCGAGACTACTACTACTACCACCACCACTATCCACGCGACACTTCACCCGACTCCTGCCACTATATACACTCGTTTTCTTAGTTATCTCTGTATTAGGACTGAAAAAGTCGCTCGTGGCGAAGTGTTCCCTTTAATAAATGTCCAGAACTGTACACAAGTGTCTTTCCAGATCTACTGCGCCTGCCCCCTCAAGGAAGGTTCCTTGATGTTGGTGAGGGGCTCTTGATTTAGAGAATTGGATCTGTGCTCCAGTTCCCCGAATTAAGCCTGAATGCCTTCCACATCCCCCCCCCCCCAGGCGCTGTATAATCCTCCGGGTTTAGCGCTTCCCCCTTGATTATAATAATAATACTGCGCCTGCCTACTTTCTGTACTCGACTGAAGAAACCTACTGTGTAGGCGAAACAGTTCGGAATAAAGAGGCCTAAATGTTGCCTATGTTTTACTTACCAGAAAGAATATTACATATTATGTAGTAGTTTCTGGGTAGAGTGGCATGGAGGGGGGAGGGTATCAATTGTAGTTGTACACGTAGAGGCGAGTCTTGTGCATGATCTCAATGTGTGGCTACTGAACGTGACAGTGCTGTCACAAGTGATCCCACGAGCCTCTTCAGTTTGAATATGGTAATTATGTTAGGCTGGAGGCTTCTTTCGAAATGTTAAAGTTGGGTCTGTGGTCTATAGCTGCTGCTTCCCCAGGTGTTTTCATTTTAAAGCGAAGTTGCGTTATGCTTCTCTCTCTCTCTCTCTCTCTCTCTCTCTCTCTCTCTCTCTCTCTCGACGCCTTCACATATGAAGTACCTGCAACATCTGACGTGTTGCGGGGAGCCCAACAAAGTTTAAGTAATTGTTCATGTTAATTATTTTAGTTATTAGATTACGACATGTCACACATAACTACCTAACACTCGTTAAGGGGTTCTTGCTACTTGGAGACCAGTATCCTGTGGCTGTTCGAGATACACTTAGTTATTTTAACAAGATATTAGCTCGGATGCTTTCCATTTTTTGCTTAATCTTTGAGTGAAAGAGGAGTGTTAGTTTAGCGCTGGCAGGTTCTTCACTCTACCTCAACTACGAAAATTTACTGTTGACAAGTCCAGCTTTGATAAATCATTCTCTATACCAGTGACACAGTGAACCCCGCCCCACCACCACTACCAGTGACACAGTGAACCCCGCCCCACCACCACTACCAGTGACACAGTGAACCCCGCCCCACCACCACTACCAGTGACACAGTGAACCCCGCCCCACCACCACTACCAGTGACAGTGAACCCCGCCCCACCACCACTACCAGTGACACAGTGAACCCCGCCCCACCACCACTACCAGTGACACAGTGAACCCCGCCCCACCACCACTACCAGTGACACAGTGAACCCCGCCCCACCACCACTACCAGTGACACAGTGAACCCCGCCCCACCACCACTACCAGTGACACAGTGAACCCCGCCCCACCACCACTACCAGTGACACAGTGACCCCCGCCCCACCACCACTACCAGTGACAGTGAACCCCCGCCCCACCACCACTACCAGTGACACAGTGAACCCCGCCCCACCACCACTACCAGTGACCAGTGACACAGTGAACCCCGCCCCACCACCACTACCAATGACACAGTGAACCCCGCCCCACCACCACTACCAGTGACACAGTGAACCCCGCCCCACCACCACTACCAGTGACACCGTGAACCCCGCCCCACCCCCCCGACCAGTGACACCGTGAACCCCGCCCCACCACCACTACCAGTGACACCGTGAACCCCGCCCCACCACCACTACCAGTGACACAGTGAACCCCGCCCCACCACCACTACCAGTGACACAGTGAACCCCGCCCCACCACCACTACCAGTGACACAGTGAACCCCGCCCCACCACCACTACCAGTGACACCGTGAACCCCGCCCCACCACCACTACCAGTGACACAGTGAACCCCGCCCCACCACCACTACCAGTGACACAGTGAACCCCGCCCCACCACCACTACCAGTGACACAGTGAACCCCGCCCCACCACCACTACCAGTGACAGTGAACCCCGCCCCACCACCACTACCAGTGACACAGTGAACCCCGCACCACCACCACTACCAGTGACACAGTGAACCCCGCACCACCACCACTACCAGTGACACAGTGAACCCCGCCCCACCACCACTACCAGTGACAGTGAACCCCGCCCCACCACCACCAGTGACACAGTGAACCCCGCCCCACCACCACTACCAGTGACAGTGAACCCCGCCCCACCACCACTACCAGTGACACAGTGAACCCCGCACCACCACCACTACCAGTGACACAGTGAACCCCGCACCACCACCACCAGTGACACAGTGAACCCCGCCCCACCACCACTACCAGTGAAACAGTGAACCCCGCACCACCACCACTACCAGTGACACAGTGAACCCCGCCCCACCACCACTACCAGTGACACAGTGAACCCCGCCCCACCACCACTACCAGTGACAGTGAACCCCGAACCACCACCACTATCAGTGACACAGTGAACCCCGCCCCACCACCACTAACAGTGAACCCCGCCCCACCACCACGACCAGTGACAGTGAACCCCGCCCCACCACCACTACCAGTGACACAGTGAACCCCACCACCACTACCAATGACATTGAACCCCGCACCACCACTACCAGTGAACCCCGCCCCACCACCACTACCAGTGACACAGTGAACCCCACCACCACCAGTGAACCCCACCACCACCACTACCAGTGACACGGTGAACCCCACCACCACTACCAGTGACAGTGAACCCCGCCCCACCACCACTACCAGTGAAACAGTGAACCCCGCACCACCACCAATACCAGTGACACAGTGAACCCCGCACCACCACCACTACCAGTGACACAGTGAACCCCGCCCCACCACCACTACCAGTGACACAGTGAACCCCGCCCCACCACTACTACCAGTGACACAGTGAACCCCGCCCCACCACCACTACCAGTGACAGTGAACCCCGCACCACCACCACTACCAGTGACACAGTGAACCCCGCCCCACCACCACTACCAGTGACACAGTGAACCCCGCCCCACCACCACTACCAGTGACAGTGAACCCCGCACCACCACCACTACCAGTGACACAGTGAACCCCGCCCCACCACCACTACCAGTGACACAGTGAACCCCGCCCCACCACCACTACCAGTGACACAGTGAACCCCGCCCCACCACCACTACCACTACCAGTGACACAGTGAACCCCGCCCCACCACCACTACCAGTGACACAGTGAACCCCGCCCCACCACTACTATCAGTGACACAGTGAACCCCGCCCCACCACCACTACCAGTGACACAGTGAACCCCGCACCACCACCACTACCAGTGACACAGTGAACCCCGCCCCACCACCACTACCAGTGACACAGTGAACCCCGCCCCACCACCACTACCAGTGACAGTGAACCCCGCACCACCACCACTACCAGTGACACAGTGAACCCCGCCCCACCACCACCACTACCAGTGACACAGTGAACCCCGCCCCACCACCACCACTACCAGTGACAGTGAACCCCGCACCACCACCACTACCAGTGACACAGTGAACCCCGCCCCACCACCACTACCAGTGACTCAGTGAACCCCGCCCCACCACCACTACCAGTGACACAGTGAACCCCGCACCACCACCACCACTGACACCGTGAACCCCGCCCCACCACCACTACCAGTGACACAGTGAACCCCACACCACCACCACGACCAGTGACAGTGAACCCCGCACCACCACCACGACCAGTGACACAGTGAACCCCGCCCCACCACCACTACCAGTGACACAGTGAACCCCGCCCCACCACCACTACCAGTGACACAGTGAACCACGCACCACCACCACTACCAGTGACACAGTGAACCCCGCACCACCACCAGTGACACAGTGAACCCCGCACCACCACCAGTGACACAGTGAACCCCGCCCCACCACCACTACCAGTGACACAGTGAACCGCGCCCCACCACCACTACCAGTGACACAGTGAACCCCGCCCCACCACCACTACCAGTGACAGTGAACCCCGCCCCACCACCACTACCAGTGACACAGTGAACCCCGCCCCACCACCACTACCAGTGACACAGTGAACCCCGCCCCACCACCACTACCAGTGACACAGTGAACCCCGCACCACCACCACGACCAGTGACAGTGAACCCCGCACCACCACCACCACCACGACCAGTGACAGTGAACCCCGCACCACCACCACCACGACCAGTGACACAGTGAACCCCGCACCACCACCACGACCAGTGACAGTGAACCCCGCACCACCACCACTACCAGTGACACAGTGAACCCCGCCCCACCACCACTACCACTACCAGTGACACAGTGAACCCCGCCCCACCACCACTACCAGTGACACAGTGAACCCCGCCCCACCACTACTATCAGTGACACAGTGAACCCCGCCCCACCACCACTACCAGTGACACAGTGAACCCCGCACCACCACCACTACCAGTGACACAGTGAACCCCGCCCCACCACCACTACCAGTGACACAGTGAACCCCGCCCCACCACCACTACCAGTGACAGTGAACCCCGCACCACCACCACTACCAGTGACACAGTGAACCCCGCCCCACCACCACCACTACCAGTGACACAGTGAACCCCACCACTACCAGTGACAGTGAACCCCACCACCACCACCACGACCAGTGATACAACGAACCCCACCACCACTACCAGTGACACAGTGAACCCCGCCCCACCACCACTACCAGTGACACAGTGAACCCCGCACCACCACCACTACCAGTGACACAGTGAACCCCGCCCCACCACCACTACCAGTGACACAGTGAACCCCGCCCCACCACCACGACGAGTGACGGTGAACCCCGCCCCACCACCACGACCAGTGACACAGTGAACCCCGCCCCACCACCACTACCAGTGACACAGTGAACCCCGCACCACCACCACTACCAGTGACACAGTGAACCCCGCACCACCACCACTACCAGTGACACAGTGAACCCCGCACCACCACCACTACCAGTGACAGTGAACCCCGCACCACCACCACCAGTGACACAGTGAACCCCGCACCACCACCAGTGACACAGTGAACCCCGCCCCACCACCACTACCAGTGACACAGTGAACCGCGCCCCACCACCACTACCAGTGACACAGTGAACCCCGCCCCACCACCACTACCAGTGACAGTGAACCCCGCCCCACCACCACTACCAGTGACACAGTGAACCCCGCCCCACCACCACTGACACCGTGAACCCCGCACCACCATCACGACCAGTGACACAGTGAACCCCGCCCCACCACCACGACCAGTGACACAGTGAACCCCGCCCCACCACCACTACCAGTGACACAGTGAACCCCGCCCCACCACCACTACCAGTGACAGTGAACCGCGCCCCACCACCACTACCAATGACACAGTGAACCCCGCCCCACCACCACTACCAGTGACACAGTGAACCCCGCACCACCACCACTACCAGTGACAGTGAACCCCGTCCCACCACCACTACCAGTGACACGGTGAACCCCACCACCACCACTACCAGTGACACAGTGAACCCCACCACTACCAGTGACAGTGAACCCCACCACCACCACGACCAGTGCCACAGTGAACCCCGCACCACCACCACCAGTGACAGTGAACCCCGCACCACCACCACCACCACGACCAGTGACACAGTGAACCCCGCACCACCACCACGACCAGTGACAGTGAACCCCGCACCACCACCACTACCAGTGCTTGACACAGTGACATGCAACACTTGCACAACATGCAACACTTGCACAACATGCAACACTTGCACAACATGCAACACTTGCACAACATGCAACACTTGCACAACATGCAACACTTGCACAACACTTGCAACACTTGCACAACACTTGCAACACTTGCACAACACTTGCAACACTTGCACAACACTTGCAACACTTGCAACACTTGCACAACATGCAACACTTGCACAACATGCAACACTTGCACAACATGCAACACTTGCACAACATGCAACACTTGCACAACATGCAACACTTGCACAACATGCAACACTTGCACAACACTTGCCGAGACCAACACAAAAGCTACATTGTGTTATCACTTCACTATTGACATCAATGAAATTTTATTATAAATAAAAAAAGTAACTGACAATAGCAAAAATGTTTTATGCACACAAACAGCTGTTAATACCAGATGTTCACAGATGTTTAAAGGTGTACACAGGTGCATACAGATAGCGAGTGTACACAATGTTAACAGTTTACACTTCAACTTTGAACACAAAACTGGTGCATCTAATTTGAATATATTTTCCAGTAACTCATTTAAACAGCACAAAATATTTTCAGTCTACTAGAGACCCATCAGATTGTGAGGGTCTCCAGCCGACTGAAAATATTAGTGCTATTTCAGTGCTACTGAATGTCGGTTACTGGACTATTACCCAGTCAGGGTATGGTTCACTCAATATTACCCAGTCAGGGTATGGTTCACTCAATATTACCCAGTCAGGGTATGGTTCACTTAATATTACCCTGACAGTCAGGGTATGGTTCACTTAATATTACCCTGACAGTCAGGGTATGGTTCACTCAATATTACCCAGTCAGGGTATGGTTCACTCAATATTACCCAGTCAGGGTATGGTTCACTCAATATTACCCAGTCAGGGTATGGTTCACTCAATATTACCCAGTCAGGGTATGGTTCACTCAATATTACCCAGTCAGGGTATGGTTCACTTAATATTACCCTGACAGTCAGGGTATGGTTCACTTAATATTACCCTGACAGTCAGGGTATGGTTCACTTAATATTACCCTGACAGTCAGGGTATGGTTCACTTAATATTACCCTGACAGTCAGGGTATGTTTCACTTAATATTACCCTGTCAGGGTATGGTTCACTTAATATTACCCTGACAGTCAGGGTATGTTTCACTTAATATTACCCTGTCAGGGTATGGTTCACTTAATATTACCCTGACAGTCAGGGTATGGTTCACTTAATATTACCCTGACAGTCAGGGTATGTTTCACTTAATATTACCCTGTCAGGGTATGGTTCACTTAATATTACCCTGACAATCAGGGTATGGTTCACTTAATATTACCCTGGCAGTCAGGGTATGGTTCACTTAATATTACCCTGACAGTCAGGGTATGTTTCACTTAATATTACCCTGACAGTCAGGGTATGGTTCACTTAATATTACCCTGACAGTCAGGGTATGGTTCACTTAATATTACCCTGACAGTCAGGGTATGGTTCACTTAATATTACCCTGACAGTCAGGGTATGGTTCACTTAATATTACCCTGACAGTCAGGGTATGGTTCACTTAATATTACCCTGACAGTCAGGGTATGGTTCACTTAATATTACCCTGACAGTCAGGGTATGGTTCACTTAATATTACCCTGACAGTCAGGGTATGGTTCACTTAATATTACCCTGACAGTCAGGGTATGGTTCACTTAAGTACAGTTACAGTGACCTTCAATATAGTTACACTATAAATAGTAACATCTTCATAATAAAAGACGTACACTGTATGTGTGACATCTCCCTTATAATGTACAGTAAAACATCTCCCTTATAATGTACAGTAAAACATCTCCCTTATAATGTACAGTAAAACATCTCCCTTATAATGTACAGTAAAACATCTCCCTTATAATGTACAGTAAAACATCTCCCTTATAATGTACAGTAAAACATCTCCCTTATAATGTACAGTAAAACATCTCCCTTATAATGTACAGTAAAACATCTCCCTTATAATGTACAGTAAAACATCTCCCTTATAATGTACAGTAAAACATCTCCCTTATAATGTACAGTAAAACATCTCCCTTATAATGTACAGTAAAACATCTCCCTTATAATGTACAGTAAAACATCTCCCTTATAATGTACAGTAAAACATCTCCCTTATAATGTACAGTAAAACATCTCCCTTATAATGTACAGTAAAACATCTCCCTTATAATGTACAGTAAAACATCTCCCTTATAATGTACAGTAAAACATCTCCCTTATAATGTACAGTAAAACATCTCCCTTGTAATGTACAGTAAAACATCTCCCTTGTAATGTACAGTAAAACATCTCCCTTGTAATGTACAGTAAAACATCATCTCCCTTGTAATGTACAGTAAAACATCATCTCCCTTGTAATGTACAGTAAAACATCATCTCCCTTGTAATGTACAGTAAAACATCATCTCCCTTGTAATGTACAGTAAAACATCATCTCCCTTGTAATGTACAGTAAAACATCATCTCCCTTGTAATGTACAGTAAAACCTCATCTCCCTTGTAATGTACAGTAAAACCTCATCTCCCTTGTAATGTACAGTAAAACCTCATCTCCCTTGTAATGTACAGTAAAACATCATCTCCCTTGTAATGTACAGTAAAACATCATCTCCCTTGTAATGTACAGTAAAACATCATCTCCCTTGTAATGTACAGTAAAACATCATCTCCCTTGTAATGTACAGTAAAACATCATCTCCCTTGTAATGTACAGTAAAACATCTCCCTTGTAATGTACAGTAAAACATCTCCCTTGTAATGTACAGTAAAACATCTCCCTTGTAATGTACAGTAAAACATCTCCCTTGTAATGTACAGTAAAACATCTCCCTTGTAATGTACAGTAAAACATCTCCCTTGTAATGTACAGTAAAACATCTCCCTTGTAATGTACAGTAAAACATCTCATCTCCCTTATAATGTACAGTAAAACATCTCATCTCCCTTATAATGTACAGTAAAACATCTCCCTTATAATGTACAGTAAAACATCTCATCTCAGTTATAATGTACAGTAAAACATCTCATCTCCCTTATAATGTACAGTAAAACATCTCCCTTATAATGTACAGTAAAACATCTCCCTTATAATGTACAGTAAAACATTATTTTCAAAGAATAACACTAAATTTCAATAACTAGGTAAAGCATCATGTTCAACATGTTATGTGGTGATAAAAAGTAACTTTCGCTTTATTCACGGGAGAGCGGTAAACCAGTCGGGATTGGGGGGTATAACAATGCGTGAGAATGGGATGCAATCAGCTTTAATCCAAGGCAGGAGGAGGGATGGAAAGATAGCTGCAATTGACGTCAAGGGTGATGAAGGGAGGCCAGTGTGTAGTTGTTGACCGGTAACCAGGTTGTCATGGTGATACCAGCATCATTACTCAACAACACTGCCTGCATCTCTGTATCCAGGCTGGCAGGCGCGTGCACCCACATATACACAAACACAGACACAAAAGCACATACAAACTCACACCCCACAGGGATCTTAATATTCTTTTTTTTTTTAACCTGGGTGTGGTAAAATAAGTAGAATGGGCCTGGGGAGGAAGTGGCAGTGTCATTTGGACACATAACTTGTATTAGTCATCATAATATTTACCATTAAGTATATATTACTATTATATATTACATAGAATGGTAACATTACATTGTCACCTCTAAGTTATGGCTGCATCATTACCAAGAGTATGATGATGTCATATTTATACACTGTTCTATGCATCATGAATTGGTCATGCAACTGTCAGGTGACCATAGATGGTAACAGATGAAAGCAGGAAATCGTCGAGGTCTCTACTGAGGCTACTGACCCTTTGTTGCTGGGTTTGTAAATAGTTCCGTTGCCTTGGATATTAGTGTTTTCTTTACAAATAATGAGAGTTAACAGGAAAGTACGCCATGCTAAATGAACGTCTTCAAGTTACTCATCCTCTCTATTTTCAATCATTATCATCATTATTATTCATATATCTCGTCTCACATTCCGCCAGTAAGATTGGATTTAATAACTGTTTTATATAAATGTTAAGAAAATTAACTTTCCATAGGTTAATAAATGACACTGCGCCTGCTCGCTCGCTCTCTCTCTCGCTCTCTCTGCCTATAAGCTATTTCTGTAGGCCTTTAGCCGACGGAAATAACTAGGGCAATTTATGTTCTCTATGAAACCAGTCTGAATACTTAAATAAAATACTGCCTAAAAGACAGTTACCACTGGCTGTACTGTTGTGTTTAGTTGGTTATATTTTGCTGTCACTGCTGGAGGTGCGCAGTGCCAAGTGGACTCGTTCTTAAGATCATTCTATTCAGACACTAGTATGTGTGTGTATCGTATTACCTTAATGTTTTCCCTAGTGGCACTTCCCCACTGGGTCACTGAGCACTGTCGGCGTGGCAGTCAGTGTCACTTCTCCTGACCTTGCTACATTTCCCACACTGTTCTCCAGAGAACAAGTCACCATCTAGCAATACTTTGTATGAGAGTGTCTGTGCTGAGATAGTTACCACACATCTCGCTACTTTACAAATATAACCAACTGAACTTGTCACCACTCAACATGTTACTGTTCTTTACCTAATACAAGATTTTGGTTATATCTGTATATTTTGCTCTGTCTTCTAATGTGCTAACTTTCACGCGATTTTTGAGTGTTGTCCGCTGTGAGAACCTCTAAAAGACGCTAGCTCCGTGAACCAGGGTACTGACTTGTTTTACTTTCCTGACTCCAGGTAGGAATACCCTCCAGGTAGGAATACCCTCCAGGTAGAGTTTGCTCTGTTTACAACCACAATCAGTTTGCTGGAAATATAAATTTACATTTCACCAGTTTTCATAATATACCTACTGGAGTCATTGCCAAAAATTAATTGTAAAATATAAATCATATTTTTTAACTTGGTTTGTCAGGCTGATGCAGCGGTTGCAAGGTGTTGCGCGTGCATACGCGCGCGCGCACACACGCGCACACACACACGCGCGCGCGCACACACACGCACGCACGCACGCACGCACGCACGCACGCACACAACCTTTAAGACTAGGTATGATAAAGCTCAGAAGAGAGGACCTAGTTGCAATCGGTGAAGAGGCGGGGCCAGGAGCTGAGTCTCCACCCCTGCAACCACAGTTATGCGTGTGCGCGCGCGCGCGCACACGCACGATGGGTTGTTTAGCCACCACAACTGGCAGATATCGCCAGTTTCACACCCAACCCTGACACTACCCTACACTGGTTGTGCGCGTGCGTGAGCGAGAGTACCAGGGTGGCACCAGCGGATGAGGGGGTGTCAGCGCCGTGCTGGCACCGGCGGGGGTGCCAGCGCCGTGCTGGCACCAGTAGTGACTTATAGAGAGGAAGTGTAGCGGCGGCAACACGGTCTACTGCCTCATAATTCCTTACCTCCCACCCATGCTGCGTCCCTCCCAGCCTTGCTGCGTCCCTCCCACCCATGCTGCGTCCCTCCCACCCATGCTGCGTCCCTCCCACCCATGCTGCGTCCCTCCCACCCCCTTCATCTTCTATCTTCTCAAAGTGCACCCCCTCCACCACCACCCACGGTGACGTGCACCACCACCCACGGTGAGGCAGACGATGGCAGTGTCGTCATGCTCATCTCCCTCACGGCAACAATCAGGAATTATGACAAGTGTTTATCTGTTGAACCTGAGTCACCATACAACCCTACGAATACCAGCATTATCATCTTCACTAATCTGCAGTTCTTATAGCAGACAGTGTTTTGATCTAACCTCAAAGTTCAATGAAGAGAAAACTGGAGGGAATTAAAGCTGTATCAGTATATACAACAAATTCAAGCCATTCAATAGAGCAAAAAAGTAATGTGAAGGACCTGGGAGTGATAATGTCAGAGGATCTCGTCTTCAGACCACATTGTATCTACCGCATCTGCTAGGAAAATAAGATGGATAATGAGAACCTTCAAAACTAGGGACGCCAAGCCCATGATGATTCTCTTCAGATCGCTTGTTCTCTCTAGGCTGGAATATTGCTGTACACTGTCTCCAAGGCAGGCCAAATTGCTGACCTGAAGAGTGTACAAAACTTTCGCGGCACACACAAGTATGATAAAGCACCTAAATTACTAGGAATGGTTGAAGTTCCTTGATTTATATTCCCTGGAACGCAAGCGAGAGAGATGCATGATAATATACACTTGGAAAATCCTAGAGGGATTAGTACCACGAAAATCACTCCATATGAAAGCAAGACTCGGCAGGAGATGCAACATTCCCCCAATGAAAAGCAGGGGCGCCACGAGCACATTGAGATAACAATATGTATCAGTGGCCCAAGATTGTTCAACTACCTCCCAGCACACGTAAGGGGGATTACCAATAGACCCCTGGCTCTCTCTAAGAAGGCACTGGACAGGCACCTAAAGTCAATACCTGACCAGCCAGGTTTGCGTGCGGCCAGCAGTAACAGCCTGGCTGATCAGATCCTGATCCACCAGGAGACCTGGTCTCAGACCAGGCCGCGGGGGTGTTGACCACCGAAGCCCTCTCCAGGTATTCTCCAGGTAAGCTACCTGCAAGTGGCTGCTCGCACAATGATCAACAACCTCCCTGGAGAATGTTAGCTACAACACCATGCAGTCCTCTGGCTGCTACCCTAGTACTACCACTGGTCCCTGGAGAATGTTAGCTACAACACCATGCATTCCTCTGGCTGCTACCCTAGTACGACCACTGGTCCCTGGAGAATGTTAGCTACAACACCATGCAGTCCTCTGGCTGCTACCCTAGTACGACCACTGGTCCCTGGAGAATGTTAGCTACAACACCATGCAGTCCTCTGGTTGCTACCCTAGTACGACCACTGGTCCCTGGAGAATGTTAGCTACAACACCATGCAGTCCTCTGGTTGCTACCCTAGTACGACCACTGGTCCCTGGAGAATGTTAGCTACAACACCATGCAGTCCTCTGGCTGCTACCCTAGTACTACCACTGGTCCCTGGAGAATGTTAGCTACAACACCACGCAGTCCTCTGGCTACCCTAGTACGACCACTGGTCCCTGGAGAATGTTAGCTACAACACCATGCAGTCCTCTGGTTGCTACCCTAGTACGACCACTGGTCCCTGGAGAATGTTAGCTACAACACCATGCAGTCCTCTGGTTGCTACCCTAGTACGACCACTGGTCCCTGGAGAATGTTAGCTACAACACCACGAAGTCCTCTGGCTACCCTAGTACGACCACTGGTCCCTGGAGAATGTTAGCTACAACACCATGCAGTCCTCTGGTTGCTACCCTAGTACGACCACTGGTCCCTGGAGAATGTTAGCTACAACACCATGCAGTCCTCTGGTTGCTACCCTAGTACGACCACTGGTCCCTGGAGAATGTTAGCTACAACACCACGCAGTCCTCTGGCTACCCTAGTACGACCACTGGTCCCTGGAGAATGTTAGCTACAACACCATGCAGTCCTCTGGCTGCTACCCTAGTACGACCACTGGTAACTGGAGAATGTTAGCTACAACACCATGCAGTCCTCTGGCTGCTACCCTAGTACGACCACTGGTCCCTGGAGAATGTTAGCTACAACACCATGCAGTCCTCTGGCTGCTACCCTAGTACGACCACTGGTCCCTGGAGAATGTTAGCTACAACACCATGCAGTCCTCTGGCTGCTACCCTAGTACGACCACTGGTCCCTGGAGAATGTTAGCTACAACACCATGCAGTCCTCTGGCTGCTACCCTAGTACGACCACTGGTCCCTGGAGAATGTTAGCTACAACACCATGCAGTCCTCTGGCTGCTACCCTAGTACGACCACTGGTCCCTGGAGAATGTTAGCTACAACACCATGCAGTCCTCTGGTTGCTACCCTAGTACGACCACTGGTCCCTGGAGAATGTTAGCTACAACACCATGCAGTCCTCTGGCTGCTACCCTAGTACGACCACTGGTCCCTGGAGAATGTTAGCTACAACACCATGCAGTCCTCTGGTTGCTACCCTAGTACGACCACTGGTCCCTGGAGAATGTTAGCTACAACACCATGCAGTCCTCTGGTTGCTACCCTAGTACGACCACTGGTCCCTGGAGAATGTTAGCTACAACACCACGCAGTCCTCTGGCTACCCTAGTACGACCACTGGTCCCTGGAGAATGTTAGCTACAACACCATGCAGTCCTCTGGCTGCTACCCTAGTACGACCACTGGTCCCTGGAGAATGTTAGCTACAACACCATGCAGTCCTCTGGCTGCTACCCTAGTACGACCACTGGTCCCTGGAGAATGTTAGCTACAACACCATGCAGTCCTCTGGCTGCTACCCTAGTACGACCACTGGTCCCTGGAGAATGTTAGCTACAACACCACGCAGTCCTCTGGTTGCTACCCTAGTACGACCACTGGTCCCTGGAGAATGTTAGCTACAACACCACGCAGTCCTCTGGCTACCCTAGTACGACCACTGGTCCCTGGAGAATGTTAGCTACAACACCACGCAGTCCTCTGGCTACCCTAGTACGACCACTGGTCCCTGGAGAATGTTAGCTACAACACCATGCAGTCCTCTGGCTGCTACCCTAGTACGACCACTGGTCCCTGGAGAATGTTAGCTACAACACCACGAAGTCCTTCATATACTCCAAGACAGGTGTAACGCCGACAAGTTGTAAATACGTGTACGTGTCATCTGGAGTGAGCTTTATCAAGTACTTGATAAAGTAATAATAAAGACCGTATTGCGTCAAGTGTATTTACACTTTTCTTTGCCTTCTTTCTCCCTCCATCTTCTCACTCACCCCCTCCCACAATATTCCCTTCCTCCAATAATAATTATAAAGTTCGTATCCCTCTTGCTATCTTCTCAGGTCTGTCTTCTTCCAACTTACACAGGTTTACTTCACTAACCCTGCACCTTCTACTCTCCCTCTTGGTTGAACATTACATGTACAACTGTGTAATGTTCAGTGACAGGTATACAAGACCACCTTACAAGAGAAGAGGCACTATATCGTACACAAAAGCTGAGACAAAGAACAAAAAAGAAGCAACAAAACGTTGTTGCACTCGAGACTAAATACACAGGAACTAATGAAGCTCAGTGACCAGTAGAACAGACAATAAATGGCTACACAGTAAGAGCAATGATGAACTGTTCTTCAAACCTAGGGTTGTCCTAACCTGTTTACAAAGTACTAGACCTTATGGTTATTCAGCACTTTAAACATTGTTTCTGTATAACAAACTTCCACCAGCAGCACCAACTGGCTACTATCGTAACCATTCTCATATTACATAACTTATCACAGCGCAAGCAAAACTATTCACAATCTATTATTCACATTTTGCAGCCCGTGTCCACAAGTGTTCCATGTCAACAAATTTAGGCGAAAAAAAAGGAAATATCCTAAATATTTATGAAGAAAGATCCTGGGTTCTTTGGCAAGCAGCCACTGGGGAGCTTGAATACTAGGTACAAATCCCATCACCGCGTTAAGGTGGCCCAGCGTCGGGGGATCATAACCAGGGGACTAAACCGTCGATATGAAGCAAACAGGGCCGCAAAACCCATCCTACAGTGGTAGAGAAAATTCAAGACTAAAGCGAAGCTCCAAGTTGTATGAAACTTAAACCACAAGGGAACAGACCGGGAAAAACACTTGCACAGGGAACCAAAAAAGTTAATGGTAAGAGACGACCAAAAATATTGGCAAAAAAATAATGAAAAAAACATGATTTAATACGTCAAAGTTAAAATAGAGAAAGAGAACTAGAAAGATCAGGTCTGTGTTTAACTTGTGCAAACTGGTCACAGTAAACTACTAGGCAGACAGGCAGGCAAGCAGGTAGGCAGGCAAGCAGCCAAGTGGGTAGGTAGGTAGGTTTGGCCAGTGGTCACATTGTATTAAGCTTTAAATACCTGTAAAAAAAATACAGGAGGAGGTGTATAAATATACCGGAGGGCAGAGGAAATTACTTAAGATTAAGGGTTTTACTAATAGAAGAGACATGGGAAAGGAAGTGGAAGTTAAGACAACACCTGAGATGAAGTGCTGGAGTCCAGGGGAAAATTAATACTAGCCAGTACATGGAAAGAAACACATCCGATGCTCAAACTACAGCTGTAAACCACATGAAATAACATGGAAAAAATAAAAAATCAAGAAGAATGACAGAATTTTGTAAAAAGAGGTTCAGACGACAGAATCTGAAATATAGTATGAAAGAAATATTAAACATACATAATTCCAGAGGTTAATTTAGAAACATGAGCCACACAAGGAAGATGATTGTAGAGGACCAAGTAATATGACTGAAGGAGAAAGAACTCTTAAGAGACAACAACGAAGCCAGATGAACTTCAGATTCAAGATGATCGTCAAGGAATCTGAAGCAATGTTCAAGTGGCGAGAGGACACACCAACATGAATATCATGTACACATGCGAGGAGACAGTGAAGAAGCTGCTGAGAGACATGGTATAATAGTTATGGAGGCTGTATAGTACATCGCCACGAGTCTTCGGAGAAGCTGAGGTTTTGTGTGAACCAAAGCAAGGATCCGTTTATTATTGGAAATTTTTTCCCAGTATACAAGCAGATGGATGATCAAGAAGCACGAAATTATAAACTATTTGCATGCATACTGCCTGACGTACTGAAAAAAAAAACAGGAAACAATAGTAGAGCACATAAAGAGGATGGGAATCATTAATGAAAACAGTCCTGATACAGGACGGTAAATCCTACCTTCTCAAGATGTAGGATACAATAACGGAGATAAAGTCTTGAGCGAACTACAACAAAGTAAGACACTAGTAGCCTCGGTAACAACTGATCAACAACTGAAGAGCATGAGATACGGTTTACGGAATAACTTGTAAATAGAGATGTGCGTGACCGTAAGGAATGATGCATCACGATGGGCAAGAGTCTGGGCAAATGCATGTTCTGGTTGATCAGGCCCTGATCCACCGGGAGGCCTGGTCATGGACCGGGCCGCGGGGGCGTTGATCCCCGGAATAACCTCCAGGTAACGACAAGGGTTCCTCAAGCATCAGATTGAAAGCACTTTTGTTCTTTACATTCTTAAATGACTTGCCCGAGGAATGACGCGTATTACCAGTGTAATGCGCAACTCGCAGGACTAAGAATGTGACATGAAGAGTCTGCATGGGACTTGAAAACTTGTAGAGGATCATATAAATGACTACAGGACATCAATATCAACAAGCAAAGGCAAGTGCATCAGCAAGGGAGAGAGAAAATAAGATAAATAGTAACGGTAAGAGAAGTTAAGTACTGTACAAAGAAGATCCTAGAAGTGAACACCAGACTAATTTCTGGAGGTGACCATTGATCTCAACTTGTCTAAAAAAAAAAATGTGCTAGGAAATCTAAGAAATGTCAGTAGAAACCTTTGACACGACACAAGTTAGGCCGATTAGCGAATAAGTAGCACCAGCAAGGAGCCCTTGTCAAACATTCAGACACTTGATAAAAGTCTAGAGGTTCGCAACTACCTTATGTCTGTTGAGTATCGAGAGTCCTTCTACTCCCGGAGTCCGGCCATAGGTTAGGCTCGTCTGGTCCTAGGCTGTTGCTGCTGGAGGCCCATTGCCCCACATATCCACCACAGCCTGGTTGATCTGGCACCTGATGAAGATACTTGTCCAATTTCATCTGAAGACTTCTACACTAGTTCCATCAGTGTTTCTGGTATCTTCTGGTAATATGCTGAATAACCTGGAGTCACGATGTTGATACAGTGTTCCCTCATTGTGCCCAACACATCCTTGCTTTTTACTGGGTTTATTTTGCATTTAATCCCATATCTCTCGCTCCAGTATGTTATGGCAGTGTGCAGATTTGGGGCCAAGCCATCGAGTACTTTTCAGGTATATTTTATAATCTCTAAATCTCTCTCTCTCTCTCTAAATCTCTCTCTCTCTCTAAATCTCTCTCACTCTCTAAATCTCTCTCACTCTCTAAATCTCTCTCACTCTCTAAATCTCTCTCACTCTCTCTAAATCTCTCTCACTCTCTCTAAATCTCTCTCACTCTCTCTAAATCTCTCTCACTCTCTCTAAATCTCTCTCTCTCTAAATCTCTCTCTCTCTCTAAACCTCTCTCTCTCTCTCTAAACCTCTCTCTCTCTCTCTCTAAACCTCTCTCTCTCTCTCTAAACCTCTCTCTCTCTAAACCTCTCTCTCTCTCTAAACCTCTCTCTCTCTAAATCTCTCTCTCTCTAAATCTCTCTCTCTCTAAATCTCTCTCTCTCTCTCTAAATCTCTAAATCTCTAAATCTCTCTCTCTCTCTCTCTAAATCTCTCTCTCTCTCTCTCTAAATCTCTCTCTCTCTAAATCTCTCTCTCTCTCTAAATCTCTCTCTCTCTAAATCTCTCTCTCTCTCTCTAAATCTCTCTCTCTCTAAATCTCTCTCTCTAAATCTCTCTCTCTCTAAATCTCTCTCTCTCTCTCTCTAAATCTCTCTCTCTCTCTCTCTCTAAATCTCTCTCTCTCTCTCTCTCTCTCTCTCTCTCTCTAAATCTCTCTCTCTCTCTAAATCTCTCTCTCTCTCTCTCTCTCTAAATCTCTCTCTCTCTCTCTAAATATCTCTCTCTCTCTCTCTCTAAATATCTCTCTCTCTCTCTCTCTAAATATCTCTCTCTCTCTCTCTCTAAATATCTCTCTCTCTCTCTAAATATCTCTCTCTCTCTAAATCTCTCTCTCTCTCTCTCTCTCTCTAAATCTCTCTCTCTCTCTCTCTCTCTAAATATCTCTCTCTCTCTCTCTAAATATCTCTCTCTCTCTCTCTCTAAATCTCTCTCTCTCTCTAAATCTCTCTCTCTCTCTCTAAATCTCTCTCTCTCTCTCTAAATCTCTCTCTCTCTCTCTAAATCTCTCTCTCTCTCTCCCCCTCTAAATCTCTCTCTCTCTCCCTCTAAATCTCTCTCTCTAACTCTCTCTCTAACTCTCTCTCTAACACTCTCTCTAACACTCTCTCTAACACTCTCTCTAACACTCTCTCTAACTCTCTCTAACACTCTCTCTAACACTCTCTCTAACACTCTCTCTAACACTCTCTCTAACACTCTCTCTAACACTCTCTCTAACACTCTCTCTAACACTCTCTCTAACACTCTCTCTAACACTCTCTCTAACACTCTCTCTAACACTCTCTCTAACACTCTCTCTAACACTCTCTCTCAACACTCTCTCTAACACTCTCTCTAAATCTCTCTCTAAATCTCTCTCTAAATCTCTCTCTAAATCTCTCTCTAAATCTCTCTCTAAATCTCTAAATCTCTCTCTAAATCTCTCTCTCTCTCTCTATATATATATCTGCTCCAGTGAGAACATATTTAAGATTAAGGCGTTACCAGTAATTTAAATGCTTTACTAACTCGATGCGGGCCGTAAACGATCTCTGTATTTGTTCCAGCTCTTATATTTCTCCAGCCCTTAATGGGGGCCGTCAACACCGAACAATATTCCAAACGAGGGAACACTAGCTATTTTTAAAGTGTCAGGACTGGCAATGTTTCCCTTGTTTTGAACGTTCTCATAACCCACCCAGTCATCCTCCTGGCTGTCGTGACCTTTGTCTTGTTTTCTTTGAAAGAAAGGTTAGCTGACAATTATTCCCAAGTCTTCCACGTGTTCCTTTCCTTCTACTGGACAATCCTCTTGAGTTCATCATTCGTTCCATACCTAAGCAGCTGGAACTTATCACCGCTGAACATAATGTTTTCCATGCAGACTGGAAAACACTGCTTATATCTTCCTGTAATTTTTCAGTGTTATGCTTATTTTAGCGTCATCTGCAAATGATACAAAACTGTGACGGGTGTGTTTATCTATGCTATGAGGACGAGAACAGCAGAGGTACCAAGACAATGCCTCGGGAAACTTGAGCTTTTCACTTCGCTGATGCTGAATTTTGCTGTTTACTACTGTGTATTGTATGTGTTAGGAACCCGAAAATCCATCTGCTTACCTTCCCCGTAATGCCTATGGCCCACAATTTGTGTGCAATCATCCCATGACCACATCTGTCAAATGCCTTTTGCAAAGTCTGTGTATATCACATCTGCATTTTGGTTATCCTCCAAAGCCTCGGTAATTCTGTCACAGTGGTTCAGCAGCTATGACAAGCATGACCGTCCTAGTCTGCTCTAAAACCATGCTGGTTTGGGTTATGCCGACTGTGCTGTTTCATGAAATTTGTGATCTGCCGTCTCATTACTCCTTCGAAGATTTTATGTGGGGAAAGTTAGTGCTACTGGTATGTAATTTTTAGCTAGTGCTCTACTACCTCCCTTATGCAAAGAAGTTATGTCTGCACTCTAAGGTCTCCGGTATTTCACCTAGATCTAGGCTCTTCAAAGAATACTGAGAGCTCGTGTTTGTGGTGCTTTGCAATTTTTCCTTTTCTAAACAGGACATTCCATGAATCTGGTCCAGGTGCAGAGTGAAATTTTTTTCTACATTCTCTACCTTACTGTCATTTAGTGGGTTACTGAACACGACTCTTACTGTTTTTTAGAATTTCGCTCATTTTCTGTTCACCGTCAGTACAAGTCTCGCATTAATGGTCCAGTTCTACAGGTAGTTCTTAACTTGGATTTTGCATGTGAATAAAAATATTTTGGGCTTCTTTCAATATCCTGGATGACCTTTTGTTCCCTCTGTGCTGCTTCTGTTTGGTATGACCAAGTTTTTGTAGTAAAGAAGTGATCTCTCGGCTAAAACTTTTTCCTCGTTGCGACATGTTAGGTTTTTAAGCAATTCGGTGACCCCTCTTTTTTGTACAATTTCCTACGTTCTCTCAACAACCGATCTTCTTTTGGGTTTCCTCAACGGTATGTATTTAATACAGATCTTGTATGCTTATGTATTCAACTTCTCCAGGCACCGGTGAGGATTTAGAGTACTCATCTTTGTTTCCCAGGATATGCCAGATAGTTTTGTTTTTTGTTTTTTTTTTGTCCCAGTCAATCCTATTGTTGTTAAAGTTAAACTTGCTGAATATCCCGTCTCTTACATTAGTGCTGCAGTTCCCTAACCCTGAGTTTATACTCGCTCCTACTTCTATAATGTTGTGGTCAGAGTACATTGTTTTTGTAATTGTTGCGAGTCTGATTAGTCCCTCGTTGTTTGTGAATATCAAATCCAGGGTATTTTCATTTATAAAAGGATCAGTTATCTGTTGGTTCAACGAGTAGTTTTCACAAAGCCTCATTAGTTCCCTGGCATGTGCCTGCTGAGCCAGGGTGCTTCCCAGAGATATTTCTGCTGTAACACTGTTGAGCCGTCTTTTATTTTACAGTGGGAGATTAAAAATCTCCAAGGAGGATAATATTTGGTATGGGATTTTCTAGCCTATCCAGACAGTTATCTATCTTTCTTAACTGATCTCTGAATTCCTCAGCATAGTTCCAGAGCATAGGAAACCACAATATCGAGATAGACTAAAGAAATTAACTCCAGCAACGAATTTTACAAGGCGGATATACGATTCCTGTTCGAAAAAAAAAGAATAGGGAGAGAAGAATGTTGAGAGGAAATATTTCTTCAGTTTCTGGGTAAAACAGAAGAACAAGAGGAGAAACTGGTGGAGGCACTTGCCCCAGTTTGAAGAAAAGGTATGACAGGTCGCAAGAGTGGCGAGTCAAGCACACGAGTGAGGAACTAGGATACAGGTTACTCCACTATAATTACACACCATTACCATGATACATGCGACCCTTCAAAGAGGGAAGGGGCGCCATCATACCAGTGAAGGGGCGCCTTCATACCAGTGAAGGGCTCTCTATCCTAATTGAAGCTAGTCTTCCCTTGCTCAGATCTCCTCCACCATAAGTGGCACAACACGCCAGGCACCAGCCTGCACAACACGCCAGGCACCAGCCTGCACAACACGCCAGGCACCAGCCTGCACAACACGCCAGGCACCAGCCTGCACAACACGCCAGGCACCAGCCTGCACAACACGCCAGGCACCAGCCTGCACAACACGCCAGGCACCAGCCTAAAGAGTGAGGTAGGTAGGGAGGTTGGAACAAGGAAGCAGGGAGGTTGGAACAGGGAAGCAGGGAGATTGGAACAGGGAAGCAGGGAGATTGGAACAGGGAAGCAGGGAGGTTGGAACAAGGAAGCATGCAGGTTGGAACAAGGAAGCAGGCAGGTTGGAACAGGGAAGCAGGCAGGTTGGAACAGGGAAGCAGGGAGGTTCGAACAGGGAAGCAGGGAGGTTCGAACAGGGAAGCAGGGAGGTTCGAACAGGGAAGCAGGGAGGTTCGAACAGGGAAGCAGGGAGGTTGGAACAGGGAAGCAGGGAGGTTCGAACAGGGAAGCAGGGAGGTTCGAACAGGGAAGCAGGGAGGTTGGAACAGGGAAGCAGGGAGGTTGGAATAAGGAAGCATGCAGGCTGGAACAAGGAAGCAGGCAGGCTGGAACAAGGAAGCAGGCAGGCTGGAACAAGGAAGCAGGCAGGCTGGAACAAGGAAGCAGGCAGGCTGGAACAAGGAAGCAGGCAGGCTGGAACAAGGAAGCAGGCAGGCTGGGTGATACAACCAGGTAGTGAACACACTAATTTATTGATAAGCCAAGATAATTATCACGATACTGTACACTCCACCACCTTTGCCTGCTACTGACACCACCACCACCTTGTCTGCTGCACTACCGCTGACACCACCACCACCACCTGGCCTGCTGCACTACCGCTGACACCACCACCTTGCCTGCTGCACTACCGCTGACACCACCACCTTGTCTGCTGCACTACCGCTGACACCACCACCTTGTCTGCTGCACTACCGCTGACACCACCACCACCACCTTGTCTGCTGCACTACCGCTGACACCACCACCACCACCTGGCCTGCTGCACTACCGCTGACACCACCACCTTGTCTGCTGCACTACCGCTGACACCACCTTGTCTGCTGCACTACCGCTGACACCACCACCTTGTCTGCTGCACTACCGCTGACACCACCACCTTGTCTGCTGCACTACCGCTGACACCACCACCACCTTGCTTGCTGCACTACCGCTGACACCACCACCACCTTGCTTGCTGCACTACCGCTGACACCACCACCACCTTGCCTGCTGGAGTTTACCTGGAGAGAGTTTCGGGGGTCAACGCCCCCGCGGCCCGGTCTGTGACCAGGCCTCCTGGTAGATCAGAGCCTGATCAACCAGGCTGTTACTGCTGGCTGCACGCAATCCAACGTACGAGCCACAGCCCGGCTGGTCAGGTACCGACTTTAGGTGCTTCTCCAGTGCCTGCTTGAAGACAGCCAGGAGTCTATTGGCAATCCCCCCTTATGTATGCTGGGAGGCAGTTGAACAGTCTCGGGCCCCTGACACTTATTGTATTGTCTCTTAACGTGCTAGTGACACCCCTGCTTTTCATTGGGGGGGGGATGTTGAAAATTAACATGTACTAATGCACTAACGCTGCACTATTGCTGACACCACCACCACCTTGTCTGCTGTACTAACGCTGACACCACCACCACCTTGCCTGCTGCACTAACGCTGACACCACCACCACCACCTTGCCTGCTGCACTAACGCTGACACCACCTTGTCTGCTGCACTAACGCTGACACCACCACCAGGTCTGCTGCACTAACGCTGACACCACGTCTGCTGCACTACCGCTGACACCACGTCTGCTGCACTAATGCTGACACCACCACCACCTTGTCTGCTGCACTAACGCTGACACCACCTTGTCTGCTGCACTAACGCTGACGACACCACCACCACCACGTCTGCTGCACTAATGCTGACACCACCACCACTTTGTCTGCTGCACTAACGCTGACACCACCTTGTCTGCTGCACTAATGCTGACACCACCACCTTGTCAGCTGCCCTAATGCTGACACCACGTCTGCTGCACTAATGCTGACACCACCACCACTAACGTCTGTTGCACTAACGCTGATACTACCACCTTGTCTGCTGCACTAATGCTGACACCACCACCTTGTCTGCTGCACTACCGCTGACACCATCACCTTGTCTGATGCACTACCGCTGACACCACCATCACCTTGTCTGATGCACTAACGCTGACACCACCAGCTCCTTGTCTGCTGCACTAACGCTGACACCACCAACACGTCTGCGGCACTAACGCTGACACCACCACCACCTTGTCTGCTGCCCTAATGCTGACACCACCACCTTGTCTGCTGCACTACCGCTGACACCACCATCACCTTGTCTGATGCACTAACGCTGACACCACCACCTTGTCTGCTGCACTAACGCTGACACCACCACCACGTCTGCGGCACTAACGCTGACACCACCACCACGTCTGCGGCACTAACGCTGACACCACCACCACCACGTCTGCTGCACTAACGTTGACACCACCACCACGTCTGCTGCACTAACGTTGACACCACCGCCTTGCCTGCTGCACTAATGCTGACACCACAACCACTTCGTATGCTGCACTAACGCTGACACCACCACCACCTTGCCTGCTGCACTACCGCTGACACCACCACCACCTTGCCTGCTGGAGTTTACCTGGAGTGTGTTTCGGGGGTCAACGCCCCCGCGGCCCGGTCTGTGACCAGGCCTGGTGGATCAGAGCCTGATCAACCAGGCTGTTACTGCTGCACGCAATCCAACGTACGAGCCACAGCCCGGCTGGTCAGGTACCGACTTTAGGTGCTTCTCCAGTGCCTGCTTGAAGACAGCGAGGAGTCTATTGGTAATTCCCCTTATGTATGCTGGGAGGCAGTTGAACAGTCTCGGGCCCCTGACACTTATTGTATTGTCTCTTAACGTGCTAGTGACACCCCTGCTTTTCATTGGGGGGGATGTTGAAAATTAACGTGTACTAATGCACTAACGCTGCACTATTGCTGACACCACCACCACCTTGTCTGCTGTACTAACGCTGACACCACCACCACCTTGTCTGCTGCACTAACGCTGACACCACCACCACCTTGTATGCTGCACTAACGCTGACACCACCACCACCACCTTGTCTGCTGCACTAACGCTGACACCACCACCTTGTATGCTGCACTAACGCTAACACCACCACCACCACGTCTGCTGCACTAACGCTGACACCACCACCACCTTGTCTGCTGCACTAACGCTGACACCACCACCACCTTGTCTGCTGCACTAACGCTGACACCACTACCACCTTGCCTGCTGCACTAACGCTGACACCACGACCTTGTCTGCTGCACTAATGCTGACACCACCTTGTCTGCTGCACTACCGCTGACACCACCACCATGTCTGCTGCACTAATGCTGACACCACCACCACCTTGTCTGCTGCACTAATGCTGACACCACCACCTTGTCTGCTGCACTAACGCTGACACCAGCAGCACCTTATCTGCGGCTGAAACCAACGTCTGCGGCTGACTCCTGGACCAAGGCCGGGTCACCAACTGAAAAAGACCCGGACCGGCGAACCTACTACTGTCCTGGCTGACTTCTGAAGCACTGAATGCCACGCCACTGCTGACAACAGTGTCTGCTGCAACCGGACCCAAGTTAAGCGGAGTCAAATGGCCAAGTTGCAGAGGCTAAAAAGTGACCAAGTTTCAGAGAAAACAAGTGGGGCCACCAACTATTAGATCCAAGAGCTGAACAAGTGAACCAACAGTAGTGAAGACAACAAATGAACAACTGGTAGAACAACATGAACAAGTGGTGAAAGATCTGGGTGCAATAATGTCAGCTGACCTTTCTTTCAAAGAACACTATGGCAAATATTACGAAAACCAGGAAAATGATAGGGTGGATAATAACAGCTTTCAAAACAAGGGAAATAATGCCAATGGTGACATTTTTCTAATTGTGCTTAGTCGCTTAGAGCATTGATCAGAGTTGACGGTTCCTTCCAGGGCAGGAGAGAGATATCTGTATCTGTTCCAGCTCTGAGATCATATACAGCTTGCAGAGAGCAAAAAAACAAAAACCCCCCCATTTAATTTACTGGGGACGCCTTAAATGCACTGGAAAAAGAGAAATGCACGAAAATATATGGAATGTGCTCGAGCGCCTGGTCCCAAATTTGCAGCCATAACCTACTGGAAAACTGACACCGTGGGCACAATGAGAACACTGAATCAACATTCGTGTTCTCAGACTGTTAAGCACTACCACAGCCCGCAAAGATCACTGCCGGAACAAGAAGTTCCCAAGAGGAAATTGGATATTTATCTGTGCCAAATGCCAGAGCAGGAACTTACTCTAGCTTCCCAAGGTATAACAAGTGGTGGCAGCCACAAGTCAGTAGGCTGTGGAGATAAGTCGTCAAAGATTTATTTTCACATGATATAATATTTGTAGAAGAATGGTCGTGCATGCAGAAAGCCCATGGTCATGCAGAGCATTTCTGGCAAGCTTAAGCCTAAATTAAAACTTCAATAGCAATAATTTTTTTTTATAAACACACTAAAAGGTAAAAAGAAAAAAAAATAGATATTGCAAATAAAACAAACAAGCATAGGACTTTCTTTCAAGTTGAATTATGGTAACATGTAATAAGAATGTGTGTTTAACATTTATGATTGAAAGAATTTTAGTATCAGTGAAGAAGCAGGTGGCGAAGGCCGAGGTGCGCGAGGCAGCAAACTTTATACAAGTGAAGTAAACAATGGACGACATACAACCAGTCAAACAAGTCGTGTATCATCACCAATGATACGAGATTATTATTATAATCAAAAAGAAGCGCTAAGCCACAAGGGCTATACAGCTAATGATACGAGAGTCGATGGTCCTGTGGATGGATCTTGAGACTGGACACACACACGTCATCCAGTGATCCTCGATCACGACAGAACAGCTAAAGTAGAGAATTAATAACAGTTGACGACAGTAGGGAGAGCCCAGGGACGGGCAACAAGCTCAGCCTGACAATGTGAAAGCTCTGGGTCAAGGTGAACACCAAGCTCAGACCTAACAGTGCCTCAAACCCCAACCTCTCCCTCCTCAACCAAACACTAGCTTTAAACAACCCATTACCCTACCCACCATCCCTCTACCTACACTCCCATTCCTAACCCGCTACGACTGCACGATACTTTGTGACAACCACCCACAATCCCAGCCCCCCCCCCCATTTCCATCTGTTCCCCACCCTTCCCATCTTTCTGCAATCACATCCATGGTGTCATCCCATTCCAGTAAAAGACCCACTTGCACAACCAGCCGTTACCCTTATCCCAACTTCCACTCCCTATACCCACTCCTCACCCTACACATGGGCAAGGAACAGGAACCCCAAAATCAAAGCGCAGTAACTGAAAATGTGGTATACAACTGCAAAACGGTGGTGTCAGAACTGGCAATCGTGACGAAAGATATTCCACAAGGGTTAGCACTTGAACCAGTACTGTTTCTTGTGTACATAAACTACCTAACAAGAAATCGAATCTGAAGTATCCCGGGTCAGATATAACGTGAAACAAACGAGTAGCATAGAAAGAACAGACCAGGAAAGAAATGGATCTAGACACTGCATAACCTTCATAATTCATTTTCCCCATCTTGGCTACCCTTCCCATTTCATAGACTCTGCCTTCTCATGTCATAAACATAATTTCTTCTCTCCCAGACTCTCTCCTCCTGGGAACTCTTCTGTCCACTGCCTTACAGCTAATTCTCCCTACTACCCCATCTATACTGATCAGTGGCTATATGTATTAGCTGGCGGTGAAATTTTAAGTTACGAAAGTCTAGGAGGGGCAAAGACATCCTTCAACAGTGTACAGACTCGGGGTACAAAGGCTGGAAACCTTCCTGAAAGAGGACCTCGGGGTGACCATAGTTCCGACAATTTCATCTGAGACACACCATCCGAATCACTACTGCAAGAAACAAGAGACTGAAAAATTCATGGTTATCTTAAAGAAACCTCAACAAAGATGCATTCACAACCCTACACGAGGTATCTTCGAGTACGCAGCGCCAGAATGAACCCTCCACCCGATAAAGCATATAAAGCAACAGGAAAAATTGCGAATATTTGTAAAAAGATTAGTCCTAGAGCTGAGTGGTCGGAGCTATGAGAAGCAAGAGGGACTAAACCTGACTACATTAGAGAACAGAAGGACCAGAGGTGACACGAGTACGACGTACGAAATACTGAGGGTGAATAAGGCTAGTTGAAGGACGCAGCTAAAAGTTAACAGAAGAGTCACAGGGATGTTAGGAAATATTACTTTATCATCAGAGTAGTGAGGGAGTGAAAAACGTAGTCTTGAGAGTTACTACTCTCAGAGCCCGGCCATGGACCAGGCTCATCTGGTGCTAGCCTGGTCAACCAGGCTGTTGCTGCTGGAGGCCCACTTCCCCACATATCCATCACAGCCTGGTTGATCTGGCACCTGGTGAAGATATTTCCCCAGTTTTTTCTTGAAAACTTCTGCACTTGTTCCAACGGTGTTTCTGATATCTTCTGGTAAGAAGTTGAATAATCTGGGGCCACGAATGTTGATACAGTGTTTCCTTATTGTGCCTACCGCACCCCTGCTCCTCACGGTTTATTTTGCACTTCCTCCCACATCTCTCTCTCCCTCTCTCTCTTTTCCAGTATGTTATATTTTTGTGCAGATTTGGGACTAGGCATTCGAGTACTTTCCGTCGCTCTAGTGAGTACATGTTAAAGACTAAGGCGATCCCAGTAATTTAAATGCTTTACTGGCTCTATGCGGGCCATACACGATCTCTGTATTTATTCAGGCTCTGATATTTCTCCTGCCTTGAATGAGGCCGTCAACACTGACCAATATTCCAAATGAGGAAGCATTAGCTATTTGAAGAGTATCACCACTGGCATTATCATCATTGTTTTGAAAAGTTCTCAATACTAACCCCGTCATCCTCCTGGCTGTCATGATCTTCGTCTTATGGTCTTTGAAAGAAAGCTCAGCTGACATAATTATTCAAGTTTTTCATGTTTTTCTTTCGTTCTATTTGGTGACCCTCTTGAGTTATGTACACAGTGTTCCTTTTGAGTTCATTCTTTCCATACCTAAGCAGTTGGAACTTAACATTGAACGTCATGTTGTTCTCCACTGCTTACTGGAAAACAATGTTTATATCTTCCTGTAATTTAGCATAGTCTTCTACCGTAGTGACTTTCGTGTTTATTTTAGTGTCTTCTGCAAATGATACATAACTGTGACGGGAGATTTTATCTATGCTATGAAGATAAGAAACAGCAGAGGTGCCAAGACAATGCCTTGGGGAACTGACCTTTCCACACGACTGATGCTGGATTTTGCACTGTTTACTACTACTTTGTGTTCCGTGTGTTAAGAACCCGAAAATCCATCTGCCTACCTTCCCCGTAATTCTTACGGCCCACTTTTTGTGCGCTAATCACTCCATGATCACATTTGTCAAACGCCTTTACAAAATCTGTAAATCACATCTGCGTTTTGGTCTCTTTCCAGTGCCTCCGTAATTCTGTCATTATGGTTCAGCAGCTGTGACAGGCATGATCGTCCTGCTCTAAAACTATGATAGTTCGGGTTATGTTGGTTGTGCTGCTCCATGAAATTTGTAATCTGCCGTCTCATCATTCGAAGATTTTTATGTGAGAAGTTCGGGCTACTGGTAAGTAATTTTTAGCTAGTGCTCTACTACTTCCCGTATACAAAGGAACTATGTCTGCACTCTAAGGTCTCCGGTATTTCACCTAGATCTAGGCTGTTTCCAAAGAATATTTAGGGTTCCAGTTAATGGTACTTTGCACTGGTCCAAGTGCTGAGTGGGTATGTTATCCATTTCGTTTTCGAAATCTTTGAGACTAGAACTAATGTCAGTTGGTCTGCGTGACCTTCTGCTGGAGTGAAAAATGTTTCTGCATTCCTTACCTTGCTGTCATTTAGTGGGTTGCTGAACACTGGCTCATACTGCTTGGAATTTCACTCATTTCTGGCTCTTCGTTAGTATAAAGTCTACTCTCAATAATAGTCCAATTCTACAGGTAGTTCTTAGCTTGGATTTTGCATAGAAATAGAAATATTTTGGGTTTCTTGCAATATCCTGTATGGCCTTTTGTTACCTTTATACTTCTGTTTGGTATAACATACTAAGTTTCTGCTCTAATTCAATGATCTTTCACAATTTTAAGAATGGGTATGACAGGGTTCACAGCCAGGGGAGCGAACCCAGTAACGGTCAGTTGAGAGGAGGGGCCAGGAACTGTGCAAC
The DNA here is from genome assembly GCF_038502225.1 of Cherax quadricarinatus. Taxonomy (NCBI): domain Eukaryota; kingdom Metazoa; phylum Arthropoda; class Malacostraca; order Decapoda; family Parastacidae; genus Cherax; species Cherax quadricarinatus. Next base: position 45,232,059 of record NC_091301.1, on the reverse strand, counting down.
TACAAACAGCCGATTACAAGTGATGAAGCCAATAAGTGGTGAAGCCAACAAGGTGATGGTTAAAGAACATTTATGATCCACTTACCATCAACCTGGCTGCCAGCCTGGCACGTGCTGGCTGCCAGCCTGGCACGTGCTGGCTGCCAGCCTGGCACGTGCTGGCTGCCAGCCTGGCACGTGCTGGCTGCCAGCCTCGCACGTGCTGGCTGCCAGCCTCGCACGTGCTGGCTGCCAGCCTCGCACGTGCTGGCTGCCAGCCTCGCACGTGCTGGCTGCCAGCCTCGCACCCACCACACAACACTGGCAACAGCGCAAAGCAAAACTAACAACAGTACACTGATAACACAACACTGGTATCAGCACGGTCCTACAATAATAGCGGCATAACGGCGCTCGTTACGCTGGCGGCATAACGGCGCTCGTTACACTGGCGGCATAACAGCGCTAGTTACACTGGCGGCATAACAGACGCTCGTTACACTGGCGGCATAACAGACGCTCGTTACACTGGCGGCATAACGGCGCTCGTTACGCTGGCGGCATAACAATGCTCGTTACGCTGGCGGCATAATGCTCGTTACACTGGCGGCATAACAGCGCTAGTTACACTGGCGGCATAACAGCCGCTCGTTACGCTGGCGGCATAACAGCCGCTCGTTACGCTGGCGGCATAACAGCCGCTCGTTACGCTGGCGGCATAACAGACGCTCGTTACGCTGGCGGCATAACAGGCGCTCGTTACGCTGGCGGCATAACAGGCGCTCGTTACGCTGGCGGCATAACAGACGCTCGTTACGCTGGCGGCATAACGGCGCTCGTTACGCTGGCGGCATAACAGCGCTAGTTACACTGGCGGCATAACAGCGCTAGTTACACTGGCGGCATAACAGGCGCTCGTTACGCTGGCGGCATAACAGACGCTCGTTACGCTGGCGGCATAACAGGCGCTCGTTACGCTGGCGGCATAACGGCGCTCGTTACGCTGGCGGCATAACTGCGCTCGTTACGCTGGCGGCATAACGGCGCTACTTACACTGGCGGCATAACAGTGCTAGTTACACTGGCGGCATAACAGCGCTAGTTACACTGGCGGCATAACAGCGCTAGTTACACTGGCGGCATAACAGCGCTAGTTACACTGGCGGCATAACAGCGCTAGTTACGCTGGCGGCATAACAGCGCTAGTTACGCTGGCGGCATAACAGTGCTAGTTACGCTGGCGGCATAACAGTTCTAGTTACGCTGGCGGCATAACAGCGCTAGTTACACTGGCGGCATAACAGCGCTAGTTACACTGGCGGCATAACAGCGCTAGTTACACTGGCGGCATAACAGTGCTAGTTACACTGGCGGCATAACAGCGCTAGTTACACTGGCGGCATAACAGAGCTCGTTACACTGGCATCAACACGCTGTACCACAACACTGGTAAGATAACGGCATTGATAACACTTAACAGTACTTGAAGCTGCTACAAGTAGCAGATGAGAACGTCTGCTGGCAAAGTCTAGCCAACGACGCACTGCTGACAACAAGAAGCTAGCTTCAAGTGTAACCAGTGGGGAAAGCTGTCACAGGTATGCCACGACACAAACTAGTGACAACATGTCAGCTTTAATGGCCCAGTTGCAACGAGGAAAACAATGTGAAACCAATCAACACCAGTGAAAAGACGGGAATCAATATACGATTTAACAACTGAAGTAATTAAACTGTCTAACCCAGACAACACTCGCCCCGAAGCTGACCTATCAAACACGTACACATACGCCCTTAAATACAGCGTATGTCAGACCCACCTTTGAGTATGCAGCGCCAGTGTGGAACCTGCATTTGATAAAACACGTAAAGCTGGAAAATGCAACTGTTTGTACTTTTGGACAGTGAGAGAATACTGAAGACGCAGGTCTCAGGTACAGAGGTACACATGAAAGGTTAGAAACGCAGACGAGTCATCACACTCACAGAAACCTGGCTAAAGCCTGGCACTACAGATGTGCTATTCCTGGTTACACAGCCATACACAAATGTAGGACAGATCAGCAAGTGGGGTGGAACACCTATAACTACTAAAATCAACTTTAATGTATCGAATCTTGCACTAGGAATGAACATGGTGAATATATTATAGCTAAATTTAAACCAAAAGATCTGCAAAAAAAAACCTCCGTTACAAACATCTAAATACCACAGTCAAACATTTACCACTTCAATGAAGTTAGAAAACTTAAGACGCACTACAGTCTTACAAGACACACTACAGTCTTACAAGACACACTACAGTCTTACAAGACACACTACAGTCTTACAAGACACACTACAGTCTTACAAGACGCACTACAGTCTTACAAGACGCACTACAGTCTTACAAGACGCACTACAGTCTTACAAGACACACTACAGTCTTACAAGACACACTACAGTCTTACAAGACACACTACAGTCTTACAAGACACACTACAGTCTTACAAGACACACTACAGTCTTACAAGACACACTACAACTGATGCACATATGAACAAAGACCACCTGCCAACAGGAGATTTCAACATAAATCTACATGACCAGGACCCACAAGTAACCGAATTCACAAACATTGAGCAACTGCTTGTTGCTACCAACAATATCTAAACCTACAATAATCTCAGAGACTTGTATCTCCTTATTAGACCACATCTGGACTAACACCATATCCCCTTTAAAATCGGGCATAATCACCGACAACACCACAGACCACTACCCAACCTTTCTCATAACCAACCTAGGTAAATTGCCCCAAGACACTACTAAAGTTACCTTCAGACTATATGAGATAGCTGTTAATAACTTTATAACAGCTATGAATAACGTCAACTGGCATAATGAGCTTGAAACATACAGATACGAATGATTTTTAATAATTTGCTTAAAAAGAAACCTCTATAACAAGCATTATTCTAAAAAGCTAAACAGATCACAGCTAAGAGACTGAATAGTCCCTGGCTAACACCCACCATCCTTAAATCCATTAACAAAGCACCAATATGAAAAACAGCACAGAATGGGTCAAATTCTAGAGGCCAGTCTAAACGTTACTCGTCAACCATTACCAGCCTGATAAGGTCTAAGAAAGTTTATTATGAAAACAGATTACATAACATGAAAGGTGATATGAAAGATCTGGAAAACCCTATCTGAAATTCTAGGAACTAAAAAGATATCCAAAAACAAAACACTTAAATTAACAAAATCAGACAAACCCCTACTCACACCAACTGAAACAGCAGACTCAATGTTTTCTTCTCCACCATAGGAAAGAACCTAGCGAGCAAAATGCTAAGCTCAAACCCCCGTCCATCAGACTACCTCACGGGCACCTACCTGAATACACTATTCCTGGTTTAGAAAGACACGCAAGCAAACACTATAACATATTTATTAGAAAACGTTTCGGTCCTGGGACCTTGATCAAGGTCCCAGGACCGAAACGTTTTCTAATAAATCTGTTATAGTGTTTGCTTGCGTGTCTTTCTAAACCAACTTGTCGGTATTTATTACCAAGGTTTATACCACACTATTCCTAGCTACAACCATTCCAGCAGACGTCTCGCTCATCATCAACACTCTTAAAAACAAGTCAGGAGACAAACAACTTGCCAACTTCTATGTACAAAAAAACCTTCACAAGTACTGTCACCAATTATTACAATATTCTTTAACAAATCCACTGAATCCTCCACCTTCCCAGCAATTCTCAAAATAGCGAGGGTCACCCCGATCCACAAAGAACGTGATCAGACTTGAATAACTATAGACCAATATCTAACCTACCTCTGCTCTCTAAAATCTTTGAAAAATATCTATTCCTACCTCATCTCACACAACATACTAAACCCCTGTCAGTTTGTATTCAGGAATAATAATAGAAGCACAAATGATGCTATTATACACATGTTAGAACTAATATATACTGCTCTCGAGAAGAAAAGTCCCGCTGGGAATTTTCATCAATTTACGTAAAGCTTTTGATACAGTCGACAATGAATTGCTGTACTCCAAATTAACGCACTATGGTATCAGAGGCCACTCCCTGAACTATCTAAAGTCATACCTTAGTAACAAAAGCCAATATGTGTACACAAATTGCTCAAACTCTTCCACTTAACCAATCACAGTAGGTGTTCCACAGGGAAGTGTCCTTGGACCACTCCTCTTTCTCATCTAAATCAATGACCTACCGAATGCATCACAGCTACTCAAACCCATATTATTTGCAGATGACACTACATACGTCTTCTCCCACCCACACCCAGTCATACTCGCCAACATTGTCAATGCTGAACTGCAGAAAATATCTACCTGGATGATGACTAAAACTTACCCTGAACACTGACAAAACCTATTTCATTCAATTTGGAACTAGAGCTGCAAATGTTCCACTTAACATGTTAAACGGATCACCTATCACAAGACTCACAGAGGGAAAATTCCTAGGAATCCACCTTGACGGTAGCCTCAAATTCCAGACACACACAACAAATTTCCAAGAAAATCTCAAAGACAGTAGGCATACTATCAAAGACACGGTACTATGTTCCACAATCAGCTCTCCTTACACTATCATTCACTCATCTACCCTTATCTCGCATATGGAATTTGTGGATGGGGATCAACAACATTAAATCACCTAAGACCACTAATAACCCAGCAAAAGGCTGCAGTCAGAATGATAAATTCCCACTCCCGGCAGCATATTCCAACAATATTCAAAAGTCTAAATCTGCTCACCATAAAGAACATCCACACTTATTCATGTGCCTACTACATACATAAACAATACACGCAAACAAACCCTCCACTCAAACTTCTCACCAACCTTAACAGGACACACGACCATAACACAAAAGACAGATCTCTCTGATGTACCCAGAGTCCATATCACACTGTAAAAACTATGCACATAAAGGACCCCAAAATTTGGAATTCATTACCAGAAAATACTGAAGTAATCCGGACTGAAAATCAATTCAAGACTTCTCAAAAGCCATTTACTCACCCTAGACTCAATATTTAACTTTACCAAAAAATCTCCCAATTACCTAAATCTTAAAACTTCAAGACTAGACGCCCAAGTTCATACAATGACTAATACTACATAGTAGTATCAATACCTACCCTACACCCAACTGTAGCATTCTCATACTGTAAACTACTTTAAGCAAATCACAATGTTATATTCCCATAATATAATTTGAAACTACTGTCCATTGTCGACAGGAATATAATTGAATCACGTTTCATAAAAAGCAGTTTTGAAAATATGAATATATCCTTTGGTTTATATAAATTAGATTCATTTATAATTAATAGAACTATTGTACAACTTAAATGATAAGTTTCTTTAGTATTAAGTAGTCAGTAAGCCATTAAGCGTGTCCATAATGCCTAGGCATGACAGGCTTTGCACCAACTCATTATTGTAAATACATAACCTCAATGTACTACTTGCAAAGAAATAAAAATTGACTGACTTTGATGTTAGGAAATATTTTTTTTTTAGCCTAGCAGTGGCTAGGAAGTGCAAAGAAGTGGCAGAAGCAGAATCCATTATACATATGTTTGGGAATGAATATGATCGGGTTGACCCCTGTGATACCCACTGAGCGAATTTAGTAGCAGCCAATGGAAAGGCAGGGCCAGGAGCTGAGACTACCCATGCAAGCCGAGATATGTGAATAAGAGTACACACACACACACACACACACACACCCTGGGCAGTTCAGACATTGAGGACATCAAGTATGAGAGTCCCCTAGGAGCTAGTGACCACGTGGTTCTGTGCTTTGAATACACAGTAGAGCTGCAAGTGGAGAGAATAACAGGAGTAGAATGGGAAAAGCCTGACTATAAAAGAGGGGACTACATAGGGTTGAAGAACTTCCTGCGGGAGGTCCAGTGGGACAGAGAACTGGCAGGAAAGCCAGTAAATAAAATGATGGAACATGTAGCAACAAAATGCAAGGAGGCAGTGGAAAGGTTCATTCCCAAGGGCAACAGTAACAACGGGAAGACCAGAACGAGCCCCTGGTTTACCCGACGGTGTAAGGAGGCAAAAACAAAGTGCAATAGAGAATGGAAAAAGTACAGAAGGCAGAGAACACACGAAAATAGGGAGATCAGTCGCAGAGCCAGGAATGAGTACGCACAGGTAAGGAGGGAGGCCCAGCGACAGTATGAAAATGACATAGCATCGAGAATCAAGACTGACCCGAAACTGTTGTATAGCCACATCAGGAGGAAGACAACAGTCAAAGACCAGGTGATCAGATTAAGGACAGAAGGTGGAGAACTCACAAGAAATAATCAGGAGGTATGTGAGGAGCTGAACAGGAGATTTAAGGAAGTTTTTACAGTAGAGACAGGAAGGGCTGTGGGAAGACAGCACAGAAGGGAACATCAAGAGGGAATATACCAACAAGTGTTGGATGACATACGAACAACTGAGGAGGAGGTGAAGAAGCTCTTAAGTGACCTTGACACCTCAAAAGCGATGGGACCGGACAACATCTCCCCATGGGTCCTTAGAGAAGGAGCAGAGATGCTGTGTGTGCCTCTAACCACAATCTTCAACACATCCCTTGAAACTGGGCAACTACCTGAGAAATGGAAGACAGCTAATGTAGTCCCCATATTTAAGAAAGGAAACAGAAACGAGGCACTAAACTACAGACCTGTGTCTGACATGTATTGTGTGCAAAGTCATGGAGAAGATTATCAGGAGGAGAGTGGTCAAACACCTGGAAAGGAACAAGATTATAAATGAAAACCAGCATGGGTTCATGGAAGGCAAATCTTTTATCACAAACCTCCTGGAGTTTTATGACAAGGTAACAGAAGTAAGACACGAGAGAGAGGGGTGGGTAGATTGCGTTTTCCAAGACTGCAGGAAGGCCTTTGAAACAGTTCCCCCACAAGAGATTAGTGCAGAAGCTGGAGGATCAGGCACACGTAAAAGGAAGGGCACTGCAATGGATAAGGGAATACCTGACAAGGAGGCAGCAACGAGTCATGGTACGTGAAGAGGTATCACAGTGGGCGCCTGTTATGAGCGGGGTCCCACAGGGGTCAGTTCTAGGACCAGTGCTATTTTTGATATATGTGAACGACATGATGGAAGGAATAGACTCTGAAGTGTCCCTGTTCGCAGAGCAGATGACGTGAAGTTGATGAGAAGAATTAAATCGGACGAGGATGAGGCAGGACTGCAGAGAGACCTGGAGAGGCTGGACATGTGGTCCAGTAACTGGCTTCTCGAATTCAATCCAGCCAAATGCAAAGTCATGAAGATTGGGGAGGGGCAAAGAAGACCACAGACAGAGTATAGGCTAGGTGGACAAAGACTACAGACCTCACTCAGGGAGAAAGACCTTGGGGTGACCATAACACCGAGCACATCACCGGAGGCACACATCAACCAAATAACTGCTGCAGCATACGGGCGCCTGGCAAACCTGAGAATAGCGTTCCGATACCTTAATAAGGAATCGTTCAAGACACTGTACACTGTGTATGTTAGGCCCATACTGTAGTATGCAGCACCAGTCTGGAACCCACACCTGGTCAAGCACGTCAAGAAGTTAGAGAAAGTACAAAGGTTTGCAACAAGGCTAGTCCCAGAGCTCAATGGAATGTCGTACGAGGAAAGGTTAAGGGAAATCGGACTGACGACACTGGAGGACAGAAGGGTCAGGGGAGACATGATAACGACATACAAGATACTGCGGGGAATAGACAAGGTGGACAGAGATAGGATGTTCCAGAGAGGGGACACAGGGACAAGGGGTCACAACTGGAAGCTGAAGACTCAGACGAGTCACAGGGACGTTAGGAAGTATTTCTTCAGTCACAGAGTTGTCAGCAAGTGGAATAGCCTAGCAAGTGAAGTAGTGGAGGCAGGAACCATACATAGTTTTAAGAAGAGGTATGACAAAGCTCAGGAAGCAGAGAGAGGATCCAGTAGCGATCAGTGAAGAGGCGGGGCCAGGAGCTGAGTCTCGACCCCTGCAACCACAATTAGGCGAGTACAATTAGGCGAGTACACGTAATTGACAACCAGCATGGTTTCAGGGAGGGAAAATCCTGTGTCACAAACCTATTAGAGTTTTATGACAAGGTGACAGAAGTAAGACAAGAGAGAGAGGGGTGGATCGACTGCATTTTTTTGGACTGCAAGAAGGCCTTCGACACAGTTCCTCACAAGAGGTTACTGCAAAAGCTAGAGGATCAGGCACACATAACAGGAAAGGCACTGCAATGGATAAGAGAATACCTTACAGGGAGGCAACGAGTCATGGTACGTGATGAGGTGTCAAAGTGGGCGCCTGTGACAAGCGGGGTTCCACAGGGGTCAGTCCTAGGACCTGTGCTGCTCTTGGTATATGTGAATGACATAACGGAAGGGATAGACTCAGAAGTGTCCTTGTTTGCGGACGATGTGAAGTTAATGAGAAGAATCAAATCGTATGAGGATCAGGCAGGACTACAAGGAGACCTGGACAGGCTACAAGCCTGGTCCAGCAACTGGCTCCTTGAGTTTAACCCCGCCAAATGCAAAGTCATGAAGATTGGGGAAGGGCAAAGAAGACCGCAGACACAATATAGTTTAGATGGCCAAAGTCTGCAAACCTCACTCAAGGAAAAAGATCTGGGGGCGAGTATAACACCGAGCATATCTCCTGAGGCGCACATCAATCAGATAACTGCTGCAGCATACGGGCGCCTGGCAAACCTACGGATAGCGTTCCGATACCTCAGTAAGTCGTCGTTCAAGACTCTGTATACCATTTACGTCAGGCCCATACTGGAGTATGCAGCACCAGTTTGGAATCCACACCTAGTCAAGCACGTCAAGAAATTAGAGAAAGTGCAAAGGTTTGCAACAAGACTAGTCCCAGAGCTACGGGGATTGTCCTACGAAGAAAGGTTGAGGGAAATCGGCCTGACGACACTGGAGGCCAGGAGGGTCAGGGGAGACATGATAACGACATATAAAATACTGCACGGAATAGACGAGGTGGACAAAGACGGGATGTTCCAGAGATGGGACACAGACACAAGAGGTCATAATTGGAAGTTGAAGACTCAGATGAATCAAAGGGATGTTAGGAAGTATTTCTTCAGTCAGAGTAGTCAGGCCGTGGAATAGCCTAGAAAGTGAAGTAGTGGAGGCGGGAACCATACATAGTTTTAAGGCGAGGTATGATAAAGCTCATGGAGCAGGGAGAGAGAGGACCTAGTAGCAATCAGTGAAGAGGCGGGGCCAGGAGCTATGACTCGACCCCTGCAGCCACAAGTAGGTGAGTACAAGTAGGCGAGTACACCTGTGACTCGCCCCCTGCAACCACATAGATGCACACAAAGAACCTGAGTATAGGTACTGGGTGGTGTACAGCAAGGTATAACAGACCAGACTTACAGACAAGAAAGCAGCAGTTCTGAAGGCAACTGACACACTTTACAGAACCAAGACAATGGGGGTCACAATTACATGAATGAAGATCGAGCCTCCACTTCCTGCGTTGAACAAGTAGTAGCAATTGTGATGTTTACAAAGCACCTTGATAGTGAAGGGCACTCAGCTCTTGCCAATAAATACTACACAAACATAAAACAACGAACGTAAAACAAATGCTATTATACTAAGTAAAAATATCCAACACCAGTTTAAAATGTTATTAATTCATTATTGTGTGAAGGCGGAAATGCCGTAGCCGTGAGCACTTAAAATGTGTTCCCCGTCAGCTGCACTCTCTAACCTGCACACAAGGCGAGTGGGTGGGTGCAGGAACACCCACATACAGGTACCAATGAGTGAGATTTGAGCTGAATAACCCATGTGTTTAGAGCTTCGTGAAATACATTATGGCAGAGGACAAGACAGTGGTAGTGAGGCGGTGCAGAAGCTTCGTACGATCAATAAACTCACTACTTACCACACATTTGGAGCAAGCAAATGTGATCACATATTTATGAGGAAGTGCTAAACACGTAGGGGAATCACGCAGAGCTTGGGGAATGGAAAGCAATTAGATCCGATCTGAGTAAGGGAAGGGCAGCTCCAATTTCTGGGATGAAACCTTAACTAGCATAAAAACTGAAAAATGGTAAGAAGATACATACAAGGTAATAGGTTAATCATTCTAAAACAAATAAACTTTTTTAAATTAAACAATAAAAGCAACATTAAGATAAACACTATCATACCACGTTAAAATAGCCAGCATCAATTAAATCTCTCATTAAATAATTAACGTTCAAAGATTCTTGTAAAGTCGTCCGAGGTAACTACAGCACAATGTACAAGGTCAGGAAAGACAGACGCATTACTACACACACAACACACACACACAACACACACCACACAACACACAACACACAACACACAACACACACCACACAACACACCACACAACACACCACACAACACACCACACAACACACACCACACAACACACACCACACAACACACAACACACACACACAACACGCACACAACACACACACACAACACACACACACAACACACACACAACACACACACACACACACACAACACACACACACACACACACAACACACACACACACACACACAACACACACACACACAACACACACACACACACAACACACACACAACACACACACACACAACACACACACACACAACACACACACACACAACACACACACACACAACACACACACACACAACACACACACACACACACACACACACACACACACACACACACACACACAACACATACACACAACACACACACACAACACACACACACAACACACACACACAACACACACACACAACACACACACACAACACACAACACACACACACAACACACACACACAACACACACACACAACACACACACACAACACACACACACACACAACACACACACACACACAACACATACACACAACACACACACACAACACACACACACAACACACTGGCTGAAAGGGCTGCCAGGGCAGGAAAACCTCTCGAAACAGGTCAAAGGTTCACATGCTCTTTAAAGTGTTGTATAAAAGTAATTAAGACGAGCTCTTTACTGGCACCAAGATACCTCTCCTCTCCGTGATAGAAGAAATACTGGCACCCATAACTGTCTGGCCAAACAACCAACGTTGGTATTCGCTTATGGTTGAGAGAGTAACCTAACATCACTAGCGTAATTTAAGATATTTGCTTAAAAACTAGACAAAATCAAGTACGACGCTAGGAGACCAGACTGATTCTTCACACACACGCATGACCTAACAGTGTTATGAATCAGTGTTTGTAGACTGAAGATAACAAGAATAATGTTAAAAGTCAGTGTTAGGTTGCAAGGAGAGTGTTTTCACACTGCTGTGCACACTGCAAAATTATGAAAGCTGTGAACGTACAAAACCGAAGAGTTTCTTAACCTCCGCTATCACTGTTCTTCCTCTTCCTCCTCCACATCATATTCTTTGTTACCTTCTGGTCACATTCTTATGAATCGTCTTCCTATTCTCAGGGAAGAGGAAGAAAGGTACTTCGAAAAGAAAGGAAAGGGGGCCGAGGGTGGGGGGGTTACGATGATCATCCTGAATAAGAGGGGGTGAGGGTAGGGGGTACGAGTTTCTCCTCTGGTGGTGGTAGCGGCGGTGGCACACAAAGTGGCAGTGAAAGAGGGCCACTTTATGCAAAAATGTTTGCTGAGAGCCTTTGAGTGCCACCATAATGCCATTGGTGACCCTGAACCATGGCCGGGATAAACCCAGGCAAATTTTGTTTGATGGCACCTGTCAACACTTGAGTAACCAACCCACATGTTGCTGCTTACCTCACGAGTGTGGTGAGTAACCAACCCACATGTTGCTGCTTACCTCACGAGTGTGGTGAGTAACCAACCCACATGTTGCTGCTTACCTCACGAGTGTGGTGAGTAACCAACCCACATGTTGCTGTTTACCTCACGAGTGTGGTGAGTAACCAACCCACATGTTGCTGTTTACCTCACGAGTGTGGTGAGTAACCAACCCACATGTTGCTGTTTACCTCACGAGTGTGGTGAGTAACCAACCCACATGTTGCTGTTTACCTCACGAGTGTGGTGAGTAACCAACCCACATGTTGCTGTTTACCTCACGAGTGTGGTGAGTAACCAACCCACATGTTGCTGTTAACCTCACTAGTGTTTAGTCATGGCAGAATGAACGAGACATGTAATATGAGGGAATCATTCTGGCAACATCTGGTAGTAGTAGACGGTAGTGTCAAAGCTGCAAGTGTCCGGCAAATGTATCTAGCAACCGTCCTTCAGTAGTATGCTGCACAAGTGTGTTCCTGGCGTGTGTCAGTATTAAGACCAGCATATATTATACTACTCACCTAAACAGGCACGGTCACGTGACCTTCCTTTTACCAGTGATAAACCTGGTGTCGACATTCGTAACCAGTTTTTTTTCCTGCATACACAGCTACGGGAACAATACTGAACGGTCGGTGTCGGAGGACAGAGTCCTGGAACCTTCAGACTACACAAAAATACACAACTCGTTGCCTGTTACTAACAATCACAGAAATGACCAGGGAGCCAACACAAGACGATGGCATTATGCTTGGTAAAGGGGCGACAGTGTTCAATGCTAAGAACCAAAATTCTGAAGACATGACAGAACATTTAGAGGCAGGTTATAGCGTAGGAAGAACAATGTAGACATGGTGACTGCATGACGTGCATACATCTCTCGTGAAATTAATTTTGTAATTTTTGAGAACAAAATACCCAGCTGATCAACAAGCCTCATTCTGGTAAAATATACCTATTAATATATTACAAAACAACAGCTAAACCAGTATGGGTCACAGCGCCTGTGGAATGGAAAACACTGATGCAGTACCTTTGATCAAGAGCTCTCCCTCACCGGCATCAAGAAACATTCCTCCCTTCTATAAATTATTTACATAACTGGTACTATCTGAAACTAAATAAAAAACGACTTAATCATTTTTGTGCCCATGAATCCCCCCCCACTGACTTACACAATGATGTATTTCACAATATTTCTCATATTAAAAATATTTTAGTTTAGGTGTGTGTGAACGGTGTTTCCTGGGCACGAAACACGAGCACTGAGTCTGAGACTCAGGTGGCCGTGACTCCAAGTGTTGTACTCCCAACAATACTTAACACCTTACACAACAAGCTTTTATTGCCACGACGACGACGACGACGACGACGATAACTAAAGCGAGGAAGCCTTCTAGTAACACAGACTTGTTCAGCCATGTGTCTTCTCTGAGGATATATCGTGTGTTTTCTTTACTAAAACAGTATAATGTTTTCTTCATTAAGTATAACGCGTTTTCTTCGCTAAAACTTATGGTCAGAAGAAATGTTCATGCAAGACAACAGTACTGGAGGAGTGTTGACAAACCTAACAGTAGTCTTTCCTTAGTAACATGTTAAAAGCCAAAGTTATAACTCAAGGTGTTAACATCTGCACCTGACATACTTGAAGACTGCACGTGTTAACATCTGCACCTGACACACATGAAGACTGTACGTGTTAACATCTGCACCTGACATACTTGAAGACTGCACGTGTTAACATCTGCACCTGACATGCTTGAAGACTGCACGTGTTAACATCTGCACCTGACACACATGAAGACTGCACGTGTTAACAACTGCACCTGACACGCATGAAGACTGCACGTGTTAACATCTGCACCTGACACATGAAGACTGCACGTGTTAACATCTGCACCTGACACACATGACTGCACATGTTAACATCTGCACCTGACACATGAAGACTGCACGTGTTAACATCTGCACCTGACATACTTGAAGACTGCACGTGTTAACATCTGCACCTGACATACTTGAAGACTGCACGTGTTAACATCTGCACCTGACATACTTGAAGACTGCACGTGTTAACATCTGCACCTGACACATGAAGACTGCACGTGTTAACATCTGCACCTGACACATGAAGACTGCACGTGTTAACATCTGCACCTGACACATGAAGACTGCACGTGTTAACATCTGCACCTGACATGCTTGAAGACTGCACGTGTTAACATCTGCACCTGACATGCTTGAAGACTGCACGTGTTAACATCTGCACCTGACATGCTTGAAGACTGCACGTGTTAACATCTGCACCTGACATGCTTGAAGACTGCACGTGTTAACATCTGCACCTGACACTCATCTTGAAACCACAAAACAAATAAAACAAACTAAATTAGAGCTCTTCAGTTTATTTTAAAAATAGTGGTACATATTTGTAAAGAAACACTAAACCCATATGGGGCGTTCATCAGTGCTATGGTGAAGATTGGTTCCCTGGTACCGGGTGCCAGTCTGGTCTCAATAAATCTTAGTTGATTCGCCATAAAACACAAGAAACTATACGAACATTTACACACGATGCTAAAATCATAGTGTAAGTCTTCAAATTTATTAAATCCCTGTAATAAGATCTGGAGAAACTAAAGTGTGATAGAGAAGAGTAGACAGGTAACTTAAGACTGGATGATCACCTTCCCATGGTAGATCACTCTGTGCTCTCGCAATAACTGAACACACAATAACTCAGTTAAAAAATCACTTTCAACTGCCACTGTCAAACTCTACTCAAGGTCCTGAGATCTCTACCGGTTACCCCTCCTCCCCCAGTAATTAAAAAAAATCACGACGCAACTGAAAACCTTAAAGTTGTGGGCAAACAGTTAATGTGTGTTGCCAGTCAGCTGGAAGACAAGCTACACAGGGGTGAGGGAAGGAGGGGGGGGGCAGAAAGGAAGGGGGTAGAGGGAAGTAGGGGGGCAGAAAGGAATGGGATAGAGGGAAGTAGGGGGGGGGCAGAAAGGAATGGGGTAGAGGGAAGGAAAGGGAGGCAGAGGGAAGGAAAAGGGTAGAGGGAAGGAAAGGGAGGCAGATGGAAGGAAAGGGGTAGAGGGAAGGAAAGGGGTAGAGGGAAGGAAAGGGAGGCAGAGGGAAGGAAAGGGAGGCAGAGGGAAGGAAAGGGGTAGAGGGAAGGAAGTACCTGTAAATATGTGGCTATTGATGGTGAGATACAGAGCATTGTCTCAAGCGATTTATTCCTGTTGAAGGTGAGAGAAAATACTCACGTCCTGTTAACGGTGAGAAACAGTACTCACGTCCTGTTGAAGGTGAGGGAAACAATACTCATGTCTTGTTCAACACTATACAACTTGCTGTTCATCAGTAGGGCCCACCGGGACCATCGCTTCCCAGGGACATCTTGGTAAGAGTCCCATGACACAGAGGCACAAGTCTGTTACAGAAGCAGCTGGAAATAGCAGGATTCATCTTATCTACGTGTTTATGTCCGAGGATACCAACATCCTCATGACACTGTGGGGACACACTAACTTCTTGAATCTCTTAGAGCAAACACATCACATTGGGATTTATTATAATCAAGGGGGAAGCACTAAACCCATAGGATTATACAACGCCTGTGGAGGGATGTGGAAGGTACTCAGGTTTAATTTAGGGAACAGGAGCACAGATCCAATTTCCTAAATCAAGAGCCCCTCGCCAGCATCAAGGAACCTTCCTTGAGGGGCATCACATTGGGAATTAGCAGACAATGAACAGCGAGAAGCAAAAACAAGTCATAACGAGAGCAGCGAGGAAACTGAAGTTCCACAGACCAGAGGACTCTTGGAGAGTCCTCACTAGTGATCATCACAATGACAACACCTTTCCCCGACGCTGGGTCAACATGACGCTGGGTCAACATGACGCTAGGTCAACATGACGCTATGGTGGGAGTTTTGTTTCGGGATAGAAGGCGTCTTCTCTGGCATGGGTGCCACACACTCCCTGCAGGGTGCCACCCTGACTAACCCAGCATCTCTCACAAGTGGTGGGATCATTTTCCCTGCTGCCTAAATTTACTCACAGTCATGGTTAATGACATGGAATATTTTATGGACGTCAACTGCAGAGTGAAAACTATTTTAATAGTCTTGAGTTGTGATTATGACTATATTGATAGCGCAAATTTCTTATATAAAGTTAAAGTGAATATGTTTGAAGGTTTTAATGGTTTATAAGCACCATAGAACAATAAAACCAATAGCTATACTCTCTGACCTGTCAGTAAAGACCCTCATTCTTGAAACACGAAAAAGATGATCAAGAAATTAAGAAAGGTCATCAACAAGAGTTTGGCATTTATGGACTACTATCCACTGCTTACACAGATGTACCTCCAGCACCATTCAACTAAGAGCAGTGAGAACCCAAGCTCTGTGACCCCACACTCGTCCAAGCCACAACCCAAGAGAAAGCAGCCTGCATGTAAACACAAAACCAGTCAGGAAGCCTCACATAATGAACAAAAGTCTCCCCCACCTTTTCTATACCACGAAGACCGCAGCGTAAGCTGGGTTGCCAGGTGTACATACTGTATGAACCCAAAACAGCTGCACATCCAATGGAAAGTCACCAAACTCATCGTAGAGACTCGTAACAGGAAATGATGGAATGCACCAGTGCAGAGCCATATACTTAGGGGATAGACAGGATTTAACAGGTGCAGCAGAGAAAACGGATGTGGCAACCATACTGCAACCTGGAAGAGCATGTTACATACAGTGGAGGCGGAATATGGTCTGGCAGTCTGTCTCTTGGTACTTTGTGAGACCACCTAAGATGAGAGAATTCAATATAAATGAAAAGATGAATGGAAACAAAGTATTGTATCCAAGTCACGGGAATATGCGGAAATAAAATATTGAAAACAGAACAGTGAGACAAGCAGCAATAACATACCAGACAATGGACAGAGCGCGCTTGCAAAAAACACACGAAACATAAAATAGAAAGAGGGAGCTAGCAGTAACACAAAACATAAGATATAATTAGGGAGCTAGCAAAAACATAATAGAAAAAGACTGTCAACGGAAGATAACATAACCAGAATATTAAGAAACTCTTATACCATCTTGTAAATCTTGGGAAATAGAGAATAATGTTAAAAACATCTTTGTAGCAGAAGCTGAATATTAATTGTGATTTCCAGCAGGTATTGGCTGGCAGCTACACAAACATTATGAAACTAGAGTAAACTACAGTAATAAAATGTCTGGCGAAGCTAAGAAAGAAGAGTTAAGAGTAACCGCAGAAAACAGGTGCTGGTGGACACAAGAAACCACGGGTGAAGCGGCCAGTAATAGATGCAGTGTGCTCACGAGTCGGGCTGTCGTGCCGAATAAGTAAAATTGGTCAATCAAGAACTCGTTTAAAATTAAGCCTTTTTTTTTTTAAATTTCTGTTACACGTTTGGACTTTTTTTTTTCATTTATGTTAATGTAAAACTTAATAATTTTGTACCAAAAGATCCTTAGAAAACTTACCTAACCTTATTATAACACGCACAATCCACCTAATTTTAGACAAGTTTACAATAATTTAATAATAGTCAGTGAAAAATATTTTTTCGTTAGGTTCAGAATTTTTTTTGCGAAATTATTGCATACACAAATTATCGCTCGTCTCATTCAGCAAGACGTGAGTTGCTATTGAAGCTAAAATAACAAGTTTTATCTATTTGGCACCATAGAGCCACCAGCAGCAGCAGCAACAACAGCAGCAGCAGCAGCAACAGCAGCAAGGACAGCAGCACGAGGGGGGAGAGCAGCAGCAGCAGTAACAGCAAGGACAGCAGCACGAGGGGGGAGAGCAGCAGCAGTAACAGCAAGGACAGCAGCACGAGGGGGGAGAGCAGCAGCAGTAACAGCAAGGACAGCAGCACGAGGGGGGAGAGCAGCAGCAGCAGCAGTAACAGCAAGGACAGCAGCACGAGGGGGGAGAGCAGCAGCAGTAGCAGTAACAGCAAGGACAGCAGCACGAGGGGGGAGAGCAGCAGCAGTAACAGCAAGGACAGCAGCACGAGGGGGGAGAGCAGCAGCAACGGCAGCAGTAACAGCAAGGACAGCAGCACGAGAGGGGAGAGCAGCAACAGCGGCAGCAACAAGAGAAATAGGATGAGCAGAAACAACAGCACCAGTTCTGTGTTGATAATGACAACGTAATGAACACGATACTTATGTTCAGTGAATTATGACCCCCCTCCCTCCCCCAACCACCTCCAGGGTGCACACACCTACAATTAGTGGAGCCCATCATCACCCCACCCCACCCACCTCCCCACCCACCATCACCCCACCCCACCCACCTCCCCACCCACCATCACCCCCACACCCACCTCTCCACCCACCATCACCCCCACCTCTCCACCTACCATCACCCCCACACCCACCTCTCCACCCACCATCACCCCCACACCGACCATCACCCCCACACCCACCTCTCCACCCACCATCACCCCCACCCACCTCTCCACCCACCATCACCCCCACACCCACCTCTCCACCCACCATCACCCCCACAACCACCTCTCCACCCACCATCACCCCCACACCCACCTCTCCACCCATCACCCCCACCTTTCCACCCACCATCACCCCCACCTCTCCACCCACCATCACCCCGACATCCACCTCTCCACCCACCATCACCCCGACATCCACCTCTCCACCCACCATCACCCCGACATCCACCTCTCCACCCACCATCACCCCGACATCCACCTCTCCACCCACCATCACCCCGACATCCACCTCTCCACCCACCATCACCCCCACACCCACCTCTCCACCCACAATCACCCCCACACCCACCTCTCCACCCACAATCACCCCCACACCCACCTCTCCACCGATCACCCCACCACACCCACCTCTCCACCGATCACCCCACCACACCCACCTCTCCACCGATCACCCCACCACACCCACCTCTCCACCCACCATCACCCCACCACACCCACCTCTCCACCCACCATCACCACCACCTCTCCACCCATCATCACCACACCCACCTCTCCACCCACCATCACCACCACACCCACCTCTCCACCCACCATCACCACCACACCCACCTCTCCACCCACCATCACCCCCACACCCACCTCTCCACCCATCACCCCCACCTCTCCACCCATCACCCCCACACCCACCTCTCCACCCACCATCACCCCGACACCCACCATCACCACCACATCCACCTCTCCACCCACCATCACCCCTACACCCACCATCACCACCACACCCACCTCTCCACCCACCATCACCCCACCACACCCACCTCTCCACCCACCATCACCCCACCACACCCACCTCTCCACCCACCATCACCCCACCACACCCACCTCTCCACCCACCACCACCCCACCACACCCACCTCTCCACCCACCATCACCACCCCACCCACCTCTTCACCCATCACCACCCCACCACACCCACCTCTCCACCCACCATCACCCCTACACCCACCTCTCCACCCACCATCACCCCTACACCCACCATCACCACCACACCCACCTCTTCACCCATCGCCACCCCACCACACCCACCTCTCCACCCACCATCACCCCTACACCCACCTCTCCACCCACCATCACCCCTACACCCACCTCTCCACCCACCATCACCCCTACACCCACCTCTCCACCCACCATCACCCCTACATCCACCTCTCCACCCACCATCACCCCTACACCCACCATCACCACCTCTCCACCCATCACCCATCACCCCCACACCCACCTCTCCACCCACCATCACCCCACCACACCCACCTCTCCACCCACCATCACCCCACCACACCCCCCACACCACCCACCATCACCCCACCACACCCACCTCTCCACCCATCACCACCCCACCCACCTCTTCACCCACCATCACCACCCCACCCACCTCTTCACCCACCAACACCACCCCACCCACCTCTTCACCCATCACCACCCCACCACACCCACCTCTCCACCCACCATCACCCCTACACCCACCTCTCCACCCACCATCACCCCTACATCCACCTCTCCACCCACCATCACCCCACCTCTCCACCCACCATCACCCCTACACCCACCTCTCCACCCACCATCACCCCTACACCCACCATCACCACCACACCCACCTCTCCACCTACCATCACCCACATCTCCACCCACCTCTCCACCCACCATCACCCCTACACCCACCATCACCCCCACACTCACCTTTCCACCCACCATCACCCCACCACACCCACCTCTCCACCCACCATCACCCCCACACCCATCATCACCTCCCCACCCACCATCACCTCCCCACCCACCCCTCCACCCACCATCACACCCACCATCACCCCCACACACCACCATCACCTCCCCACCCACCTCTCCACCCACCATCATCCCTACACCCACCATCACCCCTACACCCACCATCACCCCCACACCCACCATCACCTCCCCACCCACCCCTCGACCCACCATCACACCCACCTCTCCACCCACCATCACCCCTACACCCACCTCTCCACCCACCATCACCCCTACACCCACCATCACCCACCTTTCCACCCACCACACCCACCTCTCCACCCACCATCACCCCCATCACCTCCCCACCCACCCCTCCACCCACCATCACACCCACCTCTCCACCCACCATCACCCCCACACCCAACAACACCTCCCCACCCACCTCTCCACCCACCATCACCCCCACACCCACCATCACCTCCCCACCCACTCCTCCACCCACCATCACACCCACCTCTCCACCCACCATCACCACACCCACCTCTCCACCCACCATCACCCCTACACCCACCTCTCCACCCACCAGCGGTACACCCTCCATCCCTCCCTTCATAAGGGTTATTATAATAATGTTTATGTTACATAATAGCGAGAGAGAAGTCAGACACGAGCAACAGCTGGGTTTCTATCGCTCACATAATAACGAGAGAGAAGTCAGACACGAGCAACAGCTGGGTTTCTATCACTCACATAATAACGAGAGAGAAGTCAGACACGAGCAACAGCTGGGTTTCTATCACTCACATAATAACGAGAGAGAAGTCAGACACGAGCAACAGCTGGGTTTCTATCACTCAAACGTTCGCTTACACCGCAGGTTTCTTCAGTCAAATGCACAGGCATCAAGTGAAGGGACTGACCACCTCAATTACTATTTCCCTAAGCTTGATGGACTCATTACATCTTTAGTTCGCTACTACACCTGCTGCACGTACCTGACTGAAGAAACCTGTTGTGTAGGCGAAACGCTTTAACAATATAGGTACCCAACTGTTGCACTTGTGTTTTATTCTTCAGTCGAATACAAGAGTAGACAGCAGATTCAGTGGAGATGTAAAGATGTAATCAGTCCATCACCCTTGAATATTAGGTCTGAGGTGGTCAGTCCCTCAGCCTGGAGTGTTCACCTCTACAGTGAGCACTTTACCAGGATAAGCCAATAACCACCTCAAAAATGCTATTGCGAGGGCGATGGACTGATTTCAGCTCCACTGCTTCCCACAGCCGGGTTGTGATGCATATGGTGGAGTTCGGGACGCAGGCACTAACAGCTTGATCGATCACGCCAGCAACCAGGAGGCCTGGCCTGGGACCATGCTGCAAGCATGGAAACTCAAGGTAAACCACGACTCTCCCTCCCTTCAGGTAAACCAAGGAAGAAGAGGGCAGGGAAGAAGCAGGCAGGGAACGAAGAAAGAAGATGGCAGGGAACGAAGAAAGAAGAGGGCAGGGAACGAAGAAAGAAGATAACAGGGAACGAAGAAAGAAGATAACAGGGAAGGAAGAAAGAAGAGGGCAGGAAAGGAAGAAGAGGGCAAGTAAGAAGAGGGCAGGGAAGTAAGAAGAGCAGGGAAGAAGAGGGCAGGGAAGGAAGAAAGAAGAGGGCAGGGAAAAAAGAAGAGGGCAGGGAAAAAAAAGAAGAGGGCAGGGAAAAAAGAGGACAGGGAAAAAAAGAAGAGGGCAAGGAAAAAAGAGGGCAAGGAAAAAAAAGAGGGCAGGGGAGGAAGAAGAGGGCAGGGGAGGAAGAAGAGGGCAGGGGAGGAAGAAGAGGGCAGGGGAGGAAGAAGAGGGCAGGGGAGGAAGAAGAGGGCAGGGGAGGAAGAAGAGGGCAGGGAAGGAAGAAGAGGGCAGGGAAGGAAGAAGAGGGCAGGGAAGGAAGAAGAGGGCAGGGAAGGAAGAAGAGGGCAGGGAAGGAAGAAGAGGGCAGGGAAGGAAGAAGAGGGCAGGGAAGGAAGAAGAGGGCAGGGAAGGAAGAAGAGAGCAGGGCAGGAAGAAGAGGGCAGGGGAGGAAGAAGAGGGCAGGGGAGGAAGAAGAGGGCAGGGGAGGAAGAAGAGGGCAGGGAAGGAAGAAGAGGGCAGGGAAGGAAGAAGAGGGCAGGGGAGGAAGAAGAGGGCAGGGGAGGAAGAAGAGGGCAGGGGAGGAAGAAGAGGGCAGGGGAGGAAGAAGAGGGCAGGGGAGGAAGAAGAGGGCAGGGGAGGAAGAAGAGGGCAGGGGAGGAAGAAGAGGGCAGGGAAGGAAGAAGAGGGCAGGGAAGGAAGAAGAGGGCAGGGGAGGAAGAAGAGGGCAGGGGAGGAAGAAGAGGGCAGGGGAGGAAGAAGAGGGCAGGGAAGGAAGAAGAGGGCAGGGGAGGAAGAAGAGGGCAGGGGAGGAAGAAGAGGGCAGGGGAGGAAGAAGAGGGCAGGGGAGGAAGAAGAGGGCAGGGGAGGAAGAAGAGGGCAGGGGAGGAAGAAGAGGGCAGGGAAGGAAGAAAGTTCTGAGAGTATGAATATATTCTTTAAATAATTGATGCAGCTGAAGCCTTGAATAACCACCAGCACTAACACACCGTGTGTGAGAGTGCGTGTGTGTGTGTGTGTGTGGTTGTGTGTGTGTGTGTGGTGTGTGTGTGTGGTGTGTGTGTGGGGTGTGTGTGTGTGTGTGTGGTTTGTGTGTGTGTGTGTGTGTGGGGTGTGTGGGGTGTGTGTGTGGGGTGTGTGTGTGTGTGTGGGGTGTGTGTGTGTGGTGAGTGTGTGTGTGGGGTGTGTGTGTGTGTGGGGTGTGTGGGTGGTGTGGTGAGTGTGTGTGTGGGGTGTGTGTGTGTGTGGGGTGTGTGTGTGTGTGTGTGGTGTGTGTGTGTGGGGTGTGTGTGGGGTGTGTGTGTGTGGGGTGTGTGTGTGTGGGGTGCGTGTGTGTGGGGTGTGTGCATGTGTGTTTGTGAGTGTGTGTGGTGTGTGTGTGTGTGCGGTGAGTGTGTGTGCACGGTGAGTGTGTGTGGTGAGTGTGTGTGTGGGGTATGTGTGTGTGTGGGGTGTGTGTGTGTGTGGGGTGTGTGTGTGTGTGGGGTGTGTGTGGGGTGTGTGTGTGTGTGGGGTGTGTGTGTGTGTGTGTGGGGTGTGTGTGTGTGTGTGTGGGGTGTGTGTGTGTGGTGTGTGTGTGTGTGGTGTGTGTGTGTGGGGTGTGTGTGTGTGTGTGTGTGTGTGTGTGTGGGGTGTGTGTGTGTGGGGTGTGTGTGTGTGGGGTGTGTGTGTGGGGTGTGTGTGTGTGGGGTGTGTGTGTGTGGGGTGTGTGTGTGTGGGGTGTGTGTGTGTGTGGGGTGTGTGTGTGTGTGGGGTGTGTGTGTGTGTGGGGTGTGTGTGTGTGTGTGGGGTGTGTGTGTGTGTGTGGGGTGTGTGTGTGTGTGTGGGGTGTGTGTGTGTGGTGGGGTGTGTGTGTGTGGTGGGGTGTGTGTGTGTGTGGGGTGTGTGTGTGGTGGGGTGTGTGTGTGTGTGTGGTGGGGTGTGTGTGTGTGGTGTGTGTGTGTGTCTGTGGTGTGTGTGTGGTGTGGGGTGTGTGTGGGGCTGTGTGGGGGGGGGTGTGGTGTGTGGAGTGGGGTGTGTGGGGTGTGTGGGGTGTGTGGGGGTGTGTGTGTGGGGTGTGTGTTTGGTGTGTGTGTGTGGGGTGTGTGTGTGGGGTGTGTGGTGTGTGGGCGTGGTGTGTGGTGTGGGCGTGGTGTGTGGTGTGGGCGTGGTGTGGTGTGGGCGTAGTGTGTGGTGTGGGCGTGGGCGTGGTGTGTGGTGTCGTGCCGAATAGGTTAAACCGGTCAGTTAGGAAGAACTCTTAAAATTAAGTCGTTTCTAAAATTTTCTCTTATACGTTAAAGATACATTTTTTCATTTATGTTAATATAAAAATTTATAATTTTGTACCAAAAGAACCTTAGAAAACTTACCTAACCTAACCTTATCATAACAAGCCCAATTTAATTTATCCTAATCCAAACAGTTTACACAAGTTTACAATAATTTAATACTAAACAATTAAATAAATTTTTTCGTCAGGTTCATAATGATTTTTACGAAATTACTATATACACAAATTTTCGCTTGCCTTATTCGACAAGAAAAAGCGTTGC
The DNA here is from genome assembly GCF_038502225.1 of Cherax quadricarinatus. NCBI lineage: Eukaryota > Metazoa > Arthropoda > Malacostraca > Decapoda > Parastacidae > Cherax > Cherax quadricarinatus. The sequence continues at coordinate 45,207,728 of NC_091301.1, read as the reverse complement.
TATTTAAGCTAAAATCGCAAGTTTTACGGTACTAATCGGCATGACATTAAATATATTATATATGTAAGGTTACTGGGGTGGGAATATGATGAGGATCTCTGGAGAGTTTGAGGACATAGTGGGATTGTAGTATATGTGTCTTGTAAGACTGTAGTGCGTCTTACAAGACTGTAGTGTGTCTTGTAAGACTGTAGTGTGTCTTGTAAGACTGTAGTGTGTCTTGTAAGACTGTAGTGTGTCTTGTAAGACTGTAGTACTGTAGTGTGTCTTGTAAGACTTTAGTAAGACTGTAGTGTGTCTTGTAAGACTGTAGTGCGTCTTGTAAGACTGTAGTGCGTCTTGTAAGACTGTAGTGCGTCTTGTAAGACTGTAGTGCGTCTTGTAAGACTGTAGTGTGTCTTGTAAGACTGTAAAGACTGTACGTGTAGACTGTAGTGCGTCTTGCAAGACTGTAGTGCGTCTTGTAAGACTGTAGTGCGTCTTGTAAGACTGTAGTGCGTCTTGTAAGACTGTAGTGCGTCTTGTAAGACTGTAGTGCGTCTTGCAAGACTGTAGTGCGTCTTGTAAGACTGTAGTGCGTCTTGTAAGACTGTAGTGCGTCTTGTAAGACTGTAGTGCGTCTTGTAAGACTGTAGTGCGTCTTGTAAGACTGTAGTGCGTCTTGTAAGACTGTAGTGCGTCTTGTAAGACTGTAGTGCGTCTTGTAAGACTGTAGTGCGTCTTGTAAGACTGTAGTGCGTCTTGTAAGACTGTAGTGCGTCTTGTAAGACTGTAGTGCGTCTTGTAAGACTGTAGTGCGTCTTGTAAGACTGTAGTGCGTCTTGTAAGACTGTAGTGCGTCTTGTAAGACTGTAGTGCGTCTTGTAAGACTGTAGTGCGTCTTGCAAGACTGTAGTGCGTCTTGTAAGACTGTAGTGCGTCTTGTAAGACTGTAGTGCGTCTTGTAAGACTGTAGTGCGTCTTGTAAGACTGTAGTGCGTCTTGCAAGACTGTAGTGCGTCTTGTAAGACTGTAGTGCGTCTTGTAAGACTGTAGTGCGTCTTGTAAGACTGTAGTGCGTCTTGTAAGACTGTAGTGCGTCTTGTAAGACTGTAGTGCGTCTTGTAAGACTGTAGTGCGTCTTGTAAGACTGTAGTGCGTCTTGTAAGACTGTAGTGCGTCTTGTAAGACTGTAGTGCGTCTTGTAAGACTGTAGTGCGTCTTGTAAGACTGTAGTGCGTCTTGTAAGACTGTAGTGCGTCTTGTAAGACTGTAGTGCGTCTTGTAAGACTGTAGTGCGTCTTGTAAGACTGTAGTGCGTCTTGCAAGACTGTAGTGCGTCTTGTAAGACTGTAGTGCGTCTTGTAAGACTGTAGTGCGTCTTGTAAGACTGTAGTGCGTCTTGTAAGACTGTAGTGCGTCTTGCAAGACTGTAGTGCGTCTTGTAAGACTGTAGTGCGTCTTGTAAGACTGTAGTGCGTCTTGTAAGAAGTAAGTTTTAAAGATATAATTTATAAGTACAAACTTAAGGAAGACATGTAACAACATGCTGTGCGACTCAACAAAATAACAACAGGCAATACGTACATTTCAATATAAATTCGAAAACAAAAATAGTTGTTTCAGTACACTGCATTAGTCAAATGTAAAATACAACTGATTACTCAAACTTGCATTTGTTCATATGATGACCAAAATATTGAAGCGGTGGGGGGGGGGATTTAACTCCCCCCCCCAGATGACTCGTGCTGAAGTCAATGAACAAATAAAAATGTTCCAAGAGGTTGGCAGACCTGAAAATTCCCTTGGATACCACAGTGATCATCCTAAGATTAAGTCGAAGATGTCTCAAGGTCAACAAAGTGAGGGAGTGATGATGGATGACACGCACACAACTCCCTAGTTTAACTACTGACCTACAACAAATGCGGTGTAACACCAGTGCACCACAAGATATTACTTACTAAAAATGGTAATTATTAATGTTAGTATCAGTACAATTTACTCTTAATATTTTTGACATCATTTAATTACCATTACTTGTCCAATTACCATAACCGGTTTTAATACCACATTTACTATCTTAGAGTACACTTAAATACCTTGTACTGCCAAATAACCTCTAACTACCAGTGCAATATTGAACCCAAATAACTGTTCTTAAAATTTAATACTTGAAATAAACATTACTTTTTCACCTTTTTTTTTTTGCTAATTTTTTTTGTAATCATTATTACTTACTAAAATTTTATTAAACACCATATTTACTACCAGTCAATTTTACTTTTGTACATTAATCGTTATTTTATACTTTTCATAACATTTTGTTGCCAAATTTTCAAGTTTGTATATTCAACTCCAACCTTCATATTATCCTTTGTACCTGTGTACCTGTGTACCTGTCTACCATCTTACTATCTTATTATAACCAAGTCATTGCCATTGTTATTTTTTTACTAATTCTTCTTTTGGTACTTTAATTTGTGAATTTTATTTTGTCAATTTTAATCTAGTTTTACTCTTGATCTTGTTAACCTTTATCAGACCCTAGTGCAGTTGCAAGTATAAAGTATTTTTATAAGTTTATACCTAGTTGTACGTTAGCTCATTCTAGCTCAATACATACACAACACTAAATTCATTATATTAGACCTTAGTGCAATTACAAGAGTGAGTCTGGGGCCACTTGTAATTTGCTTGTTTTTTTATAGTATTAGTTTATACCTAGTTGTACTTTAGCTCATTCTAGCACAACACATAGACAATATCAATCTCATTATGTTTATTAGTGACTATATTCTATATGACCAAAGTGCTTTAGCGGTATACTTATCCAAACTTCCCACCACTACAGATATCAGTATTAGAACTCATCACATAATACAGGATATAAACAACCACTATTTAAACCTAAAAGATGAATGATCATGTTGACCCTGATCTAAACCTCCATAATCTAACACACAATCAAAACTTACTGGAAAGTAACTGCCTTTATTACACAGCATCACAAGCCACCACTATCCTGAACACTGCTCAAAATCAATCAGTTCTTAACTACATCAGGTCCTTAAGCAAACACTATGATGACCTCCTGGCACTCATTGAGTCAATAAAGACACCCTTCTCCTGCATTATTCTTACTGAGACCTGGCTTAAGCAGGACAACTGATATCTACCCACTACCAGGATACACAGCAATCCACAACTGCAGACCATACCAAGTTGGGGATGGTACTGCAATCTATTACTCTAACCAACTATCTTGTATTAGCACCAATTGCTTTAGTGATGTATATGGGAAATACATTTTTGCTAATTTTACTGTAAGAAACCTCAAGACGCCTATAACAATCGGTGCCATATACCGGATACCCCACACAAACATCCCAAACTTCAGTGAGAATCTAAAGTCACTAATAACAAACAGACAAATGAACAAGCACCACCTTATCTTAGCTGGAGACTTCAATATCAACCTTGGCCTACCAGATGATCAGACTGTAGCTGATTTCATCAACAATATGAACACCACACTTCTCATACCAACAATAACTAAACCAACCAGAGGCTGACAGACAAGTGCAACCATAATAGACCACATATGGACCAATATACTAGCCCCCCCTTAAATCAGGGATAATCACAGACAACACTACAGACCACTACCCAACCTTCCTCTTAACAAACATTAGTAAGCCACCACTCGAATACAACAGTTTCATTTAGACTCCATGACGAGGCCTCAATAAGGAATTTCACAGCAGACCTAGAAACTGTTGACTGGCCTACAGAATTCCCCATTGCCAATGGTATTGATGATTGGACAGACATTTTTAACAAAATACTTACTGTACAACAAACATTGTCCTATAAAAACGAAACAGATCACGAATAAACGGCTTGGTTGCCCATGGCTAACCAGCAGCATTCTGAAATCTATTGATAAGAAACACCAATATGAAAAGCAATATAGACAGAGCTTAATACACAAAGATATTCTTAAACAATATTCAACAGTTCTCACCAAATTAATAAAGAAAGCCAAACAACTGTACTACTCCAGCAGATTCACTGACACAAGAGGAGATATAAAAAAGACCTGGAAAACACTTTCCCAGATTCTGGGGACCCACAAACTGAAAAAAAAAAAATATTGTTCTAACTAAACCTCACGAAACACCACTGCATCCCACTGATACAGCTAACAAGATAAACGACTTCTCAAACATAGGATCTAATCTCATCAGTAAAATCCCATGTACCAATGCCCGTGCCGGGGACTACCTAGATGGGAATTTCCCAAATTCCTTCTATCTTGTACCAACTGAGCCCACGGAAGTCACCGCGATCATAAAGTCACTTAAAAATAACTCGGGGAATCTGTCTCACGTCCCACCATTATTGTACAAGCGAGCAGCCCATGTCCTTTCGCATGCTATTACATTACTTTTTAACAAGTCACTAGAAACTAGCACTTTCCCGACACTACTCAAGACAGCAAGGGTTACACCAATACATAAAGGTGGTGACCCTACAGACGTAAACAACTACAGGCCAATATCAAACTTACCATTGCTATCCAAAATCTTCGAGAAACTCGTGCACAGGAGACTATTCATTTATAACGTCACAAAACATACTCAACCCCTGCCAATTTGGATTCAGGAAAAATAAAAGCACTAATGATGCAATTATAAAAATGCTAGACCTGCTTTACACAGCATTGGAAAATAAGGAATATCCGCTAGGAATTTTTGACCTAAGAAAAGCGTTTGACACAGTAGACCACGGTATCCTACTCCACAAACTTGACCACTATGGTATAAGAGGCCATGTGCTTGCATATTTTAAATCCTACCTTTCTAATAGGTATCAGTATGTCACCATTAAAGAGACAGCCTCATCAATACGGCCACTTGATACTGGAGTTCCGCAGGGAAGTGTCCTTGGACCCCTGCTCTTCCTCATTTACATCAATGATCTTCCAAACATATCCCAACACCTGAAACCCATTCTCTTTGCTGACGACACGACTTATGCCATCTCCCACCCTAATCTTGCCACCCTCAACACCATTGTTAACGAGAGGCTGCTCAAAATATAGACTTGGATGACAGCCAATAAACTTACACTTAACACTGGCAAAACCTACTATATTATGTTTGGTAGCAGAGCAGATGCTGCACAACTTAACATTAAGATCGACAACACTAATTGCCAGACATAATGAGGGCAAATTCCTTGGCCTATACCTAGACAACCTAAATTTCAGCACCCATATCCAACACATAAAAACAGTATCCAAAACGGTGGGCATCCTCTCCAAGATACGATACTACGTGCCACAAACTGCCCTTCTCACACTATACCATTCACTTATATATCCATACCTCACCTATGCTATCTGTGCTTGGGGTTCAACTGCAGCAACACACCTAAAGCCAATAATAACCCAACAAAAAGCCGCAGTAAGAATAATCACTAAATCCCATCCCTGGCAACACCCCCCCCACTCATCATAGCTCTAAACTTACTCCCTGTTCAGAACATCCACACTTACTACTGTGCAATCTATATCTACAGGATCTTAAATTCCAATATTAACCTTGACCTAAAACGCTTTGTTGATAGTTGTGACAGGATCCACAGGCATAACACCAGACACAAACATCTCTATGACATTCCCCGTTTTCGACTAAGCCTTTACAAAAAATCAATGTATTTCAAAGGACCTAAAATCTGGAACGCCCTACCTGAAAACTCTAGAACTGCAGACACATTCATCATTTTCAAAACTACAGTTAGAAAACATCTTATCTCCCTGATCCACCCCGACAACTAACTACATGATAACCACCTGGTGGTTAACAATTACACTCACTCGCCCACTGACTATAAATCCAGAAATACTAATCTTAATCTTAAAATAATAAATCCTAACTAGTCATAAGTTTGCCTACGATACTCCAATATAGACACCTTGTATTGTGCCAAAACAAAAGCATTCACATTGCTAAACTCACAAATTATGATGTAGTCACTTAGTCTTAATACCATAATCTGTAAGGATTTAATGTTAAGAATTAATCTTAGTCTACTCGAAATGCGTAGCCATGCTAGGTGTCCTAGTGGCCCCCTCTGTAATTAGTATTTTATAACATGTAAACCACACAAAACCCAAAACCTGTAAACCCCACAATGTAACCCTTATAGAGAAGAAACTTGAATTGAATTGAAGAGGACGGAGCTGTGCTCGACTGCTGACTAAACACCTTATTACAGGAGTCTCTTAATTCTCTCAAGTACCGTACTGGCACTAAACTAGACTAAACATCTGAGCCAGTGAAAAGTTTGCTTGCTCATGCTATTTCTGCACTGCAAGAATGAAGTACCTCGTTTATTTTAGCAGGGATGGGACTCGGTGAACCAACACAGCCTGAACAACAAGTGTGTACTAAAACTATATTATGTGTACCATCACCAGGGATGGTAGCTGGATGCTCTCACCTCACAGATCATGTGCATCACCAGGGATGGTAGGTAGGATGCTCTCACCTCACAGATCATGTGCATCACCAGGGATGGTAGGTAGGATGCTCTCACCTCACAGATCATGTGCATCACCAGGGATGGTAGGTAGGATGCTCTCACCTCTCAGATCATGTGCATCACCAGGGATGGTAGGTAGGATGCTCTCACCTCACAGATCATGTGCATCACCAGGGATGGTAGGTAGGATGCTCTCACCTCACAGATCATGTGCATCACCAGGGATGGTAGGTAGGATGCTCTCACCTCACAGATCATGTGCATCACCAGGGATGGTAGGTATGATGCTCTCACCTCACAGATCATGTGCATCACCAGGGATGGTAGGTATGATGTTCTCATCTCACAGATCATGTGTACCGTCACTCGGGGTGACAGGTAGGAATCTTCACCTCACAGATCACCTCAAGATGATAATCATGATACTGCTGCTGTTATTGTTGTTGTTGTTGTTGTTGAATCTGATGACGATGACCTTGCTCAAGTTTATCTACATATTTCATTAATATATTAATATTACACAAGACCTACCCTTAATTAATATTAATACTAATAATATTAATATACAGTAGCTACCTAATTCACCAATATATTAATATTATAAAATATAGACATACTGATGATTAAGACATGGTAACACTTTGGTATGAATACTGTTGAGTTGTAGGTGGAGACTGCACGACGCTGAGGGAGGTGTAGTCTATACTGAAGGACTGAGCAATCTAACTGAGGAAGGTACACACCACTTAACATGGCTAAGGAACTAACCATCATATAATTATCCACCCACTTCTACCACTGTCTAGTATACAAGACGTCTTTGTATTGGACTGAAAGATGGTGTGCAGTAAAACGTTACCACAACAAAGACAGCCAAGTCTTGCCCGTGTCTTCCTCACCCTAGTTTGTAGACATGGTACCTTATGTACTGTGGCCCGTGTCTTCCTCACACTAGTTTGTAGACATGGTACCTTATGTACTGTTGCCAGTGTCTTCCTCACCCTAGTTTGTAGACATGGTACCTTATGTACTGTTGGCAGTGTCTTCCTCACCCTAGTTTGTAGACATGGTACCTTATGTACTGTTCCCAGTGTCTTCCTCACACTAGTTTGTAGACATGGTACCTTATGTACTGTTGCCAGTGTCTTCCTCACCCTAGTTTGTAGACATGGTACCTTATGTACTGTTGCCAGTGTCTTCCTCACCCTAGTTTGTAGACATGGTACCTTATGTACTGTTGCCAGTGTCTTCCTCACCCTAGTTTGTAGACATGGTACTTTATGTACTGTTGCCCGTGTCTTCCTCACCCTAGTTTGTAGACATGGTACCTTATGCACTGTTCCCAGTGTCTTCCTCACCCTAGTTTGTAGACATGGTACCTTATGTACTGTTGCCAGTGTCTTCCTCACCCTAGTTTGTAGACATGGTACCTTATGTACTGTTCCCAGTGTCTTCCTCACCCTAGTTTGTAAACATGGTACCTTATGTACTGTTGCCCGTGTCTTCCTCACACTAGTTTGTAGACATGGTACCTTATGTATTGTTGGCAGTGTCTTCCTCACCCTAGTTTGTAGACATGGTACCTTATGTACTGTTGCAGTGTATTTCTCACCGTAGTTCGTATACATAGTACATTATGTATCCTATGGTAGTGTATCTCATCTGGTAGTGTCGATAATCGACATCCTAAATCACTTTCAATTAAAATATGAATAATATACTTAAATATTCTGTTACTGTCAAGTACCTACTACCTAAATTGAATACCAATTACCATTAAATGCAACTACCAGGAAAACTGTGGCCGGTACCCCAGGCGTAACACCCAGGGAGACTGCGGCCGGCGCCCCAGGCGTAACACCCAGGGAGACTGCGGCCGGCGCCCCAGGCGTAACACCCAGGGAGACTGCGGCCGGCGCCCCAGGCGTAACACCCAGGGAGACTGCGGCCGGCGCCCCAGGCGTAACACCCAGGGAGACTGCGGCCGGCGCCCCAGGCGTAACACCCAGGGAGACTGCGGCCGGCGCCCCAGGCGTAACACCCAGGGAGACTGCGGCCGGCGCCCCAGGCGTAACACCCAGGGAGACTGCGGCCGGCGCCCCAGGCGTAACACCCAGGGAGACTGCGGCCGGCGCCCCAGGCGTAACACCCAGGGAGACTGCGGCCGGCGCCCCAGGCGTAACACCCAGGGAGACTGCGGCCGGCGCCCCAGGCGTAACACCCAGGGAGACTGCGGCCGGCGCCCCAGGCGTAACACCCAGGGAGACTGCGGCCGGCGCCCCAGGCGTAACACCCAGGGAGACTGCGGCCGGCGCCCCAGGCGTAACACCCAGGGAGACTGCGGCCGGCGCCCCAGGCGTAACACCCAGGGAGACTGCGGCCGGCGCCCCAGGCGTAACACCCAGGGAGACTGCGGCCGGCGCCCCAGGCGTAACACCCAGGGAGACTGCGGCCGGCGCCCCAGGCGTAACACCCAGGGAGACTGCGGCCGGCGCCCCAGGCGTAACACCCAGGGAGACTGCGGCCGGCGCCCCAGGCGTAACACCCAGGGAGACTGCGGCCGGCGCCCCAGGCGTAACACCCAGGGAGACTGCGGCCGGCGCCCCAGGCGTAACACCCAGGGAGACTGCGGCCGGCGCCCCAGGCGTAACACCCAGGGAGACTGCGGCCGGCGCCCCAGGCGTAACACCCAGGGAGACTGCGGCCGGCGCCCCAGGCGTAACACCCAGGGAGACTGCGGCCGGCGCCCCAGGCGTAACACCCAGGGAGACTGCGGCCGGCGCCCCAGGCGTAACACCCAGGGAGACTGCGGCCGGCGCCCCAGGCGTAACACCCAGGGAGACTGCGGCCGGCGCCCCAGGCGTAACACCCAGGGAGACTGCGGCCGGCGCCCCAGGCGTAACACCCAGGGAGACTGCGGCCGGCGCCCCAGGCGTAACACCCAGGGAGACTGCGGCCGGCGCCCCAGGCGTAACACCCAGGGAGACTGCGGCCGGCGCCCCAGGCGTAACACCCAGGGAGACTGCGGCCGGCGCCCCAGGCGTAACACCCAGGGAGACTGGTCGGTACCACAAGTGTAGCAACCAGGGAGGCTGTGGTCGGTACCACAGGTGTAACAACCAGGGAGGCTGTGGTCGGTACCACAGGTGTAACAACCAGGGAGGCTGTGGTCGGTACCACAGGTGTAACAACCAGGGAGGCTGTGGTCGGTACCACAGGTGTAACAACCAGGGAGGCTGTGGTCGGTACCACAGGTGTAACAACCAGGGAGGCTGTGGTCGGTACCACAGGTGTAACAACCAGGGAGGCTGTGGTCGGTACCACAAGTGTAACAACCAGGGAGGCTGTGGTCAGTACCACAGGTGTAACAACCATGAAGATTAACTCACTAAAAGTATGTATTGACGTATAGACACAAGGTTTTGAGGAGACTCGTCGTGCAGTGTTGCAGGCGGCGGGCGGTGTAAAGCAGCAGCAGTGTTAAAACACCCCTCACTAACCTTAATTAACAATCCTGTTTCTTGAAGCCTGTGTGGCATGCTACAAGTACGTTACATTTTATTCCTTATATGTGACAGCCGGGTCACCATATGGAGAAGACCCGGGCCGGAAGTACCGGCGAATCTCTAATGAATGAATCATATGGGAGACCCATATAGGCATGCCCACCTCACTACTGAACCAGATGCTAAGGGTATAATGAGTGGTCCCCCCTTGTTATGCTAGCAGCGTGCTTCAACGCAACCAATCACAAGGAAACTCGCCTAAGTTGTGAAGCGATGTGCTACACTCGTGAATATAAGTTTGGCAGACTTGCCTCCAAGTCCGGTCAATGACGGCTCTTACTACGTCTCTTTGCAAAATTGACTTTTCTGTACATATCCTTGATAAATATTGTACATATTGCTTGCCGTTTGGCGAAGAAAATACAAGTATTTATTCTTCGTGTTGTCTTTTGCTTGTTCCTCGTTGCTACCTTAGTTATGATGCTACAACCAGGTGTGCAGGCCACTAGACTACACCTCCGTTTGTAACAGTGTACATTAACATTCCAACTGAGTACTAGAGGAATTCTCTAGTTGTCTATCACTAAGAAATTAACTGGTTTACAACCTCACCTAACTACATTTAAATATCTAGCGTCCGAATAACACTGGCTACCCAACCCCTGGGAGATGGGCAGGACGAATTTCTACCCTCCCCAGGGGGGATCAAACGACAGTCTACCCTCCCCAGGGAGGATCAAACGACAGTCTACCCTCCCCAGGGAGGATCAAACGACAGTCTACCCTCCCCAGGGAGGATCAAACGACAGTCTACCCTCCCCAGGGAGGATCAAACGACAGTCTACCCTCCCCAGGGAGGATCAAACGACAGTCTACCCTCCCCAGGGGGGATCAAACGACAGTCTACCCTCCCCAGGGGGGATCAAACGACAGTCTACCCTCCCCAGGGGGGATCAAACGACAGTCTACCCTCCCCAGGGGGGATCAAACGACAGTCTACCCTCCCCAGGGGGGATCAAACGACAGTCTACCCTCCCCAGGGGGGATCAAACGACAGTCTACCCTCCCCAGGGGGGATCAAACGACAGTCTACCCTCCCCAGGGGGGATCAAACGACAGTCTACCCTCCCCAGGGGGGATCAAACGACAGTCTACCCTCCCCAGGGGGGATCAAACGACAGTCTACCCTCCCCAGGGGGGATCAAACGACAGTCTACCCTCCCCAGGGGGGATCAAACGACAGTCTACCCTCCCCAGGGGGGATCAAACGACAGTCTACCCTCCCCAGGGGGGATCAAACGACAGTCTACCCTCCCCAGGGGGGATCAAACGACAGTCTACCCTCCCCAGGGGGGATCAAACGACAGTCTACCCTCCCCAGGGGGGATCAAACGACAGTCTACCCTCCCCAGGGGGGATCAAACGACAGTCTACCCTCCCCAGGGGGGATCAAACGACAGTCTACCCTCCCCAGGGGGGATCAAACGACAGTCTACCCTCCCCAGGGGGGATCAAACGACAGTCTACCCTCCCCAGGGGGGATCAAACGACAGTCTACCCTCCCCAGGGGGGATCAAACGACAGTCTACCCTCCCCAGGGGGGATCAAACGACAGTCTACCCTCCCCAGGGGGGATCAAACGACAGTCTACCCTCCCCAGGGGGGATCAAACGACAGTCTACCCTCCCCAGGGGGGATCAAACGACAGTCTACCCTCCCCAGGGGGGATCAAACGACAGTCTACCCTCCCCAGGGGGGATCAAACGACAGTCTACCCTCCCCAGGGGGGATCAAACGACAGTCTACCCTCCCCAGGGGGGATCAAACGACAGTCTACCCTCCCCAGGGGGGATCAAACTACATTCTACCCTCCCCAGGGGGATCAAACGACATTCTACCCCCAAAGGGATCAAACGACATTCTACCCCCGAAGAGGATCAAACGACATTCTACCCCCGAAGAGGATCAAACGACATTCTACCCCCGAAGAGGATCAAACGACATTCTACCCCCCAGGAGGATCAGAAGACATTCTACCCCAGGGAGATCAAACGACATTCAACCCCAGGGAGATCAAACGACATTCTACCCCCAGGGAGATCAAACGACATTCTACCCCAGGGGGATCAAACGACATTCTACCCCCAGGGAGATCAAACGACATTCTACCCCCAGGGAGATCAAACGACATTCTACCCCCAGGGAGATCAAACGACATTCTACCCCCAGGGAGATCAAACGACATTCTACCCCCAGGGAGATCAAACGACATTCTACCCCCAGGGAGATCAAACGACATTTTACCCCCAGGGGAGATCAAACGACATTTTACCCCCAGGGGAGATCAAACGACATTCTACCCCCATAGGGATCAAATGGCATTCTACCCCCAAAGGGATCAAACTACATTCTACCCCCAAAAGGGATCAAACGACATTCTACCCCCAAAAGGGATCAAACGACATTCTACCCCTCCAGGGGGATCAAACATAATAACCCTCAGGGGGATCAAACGACACACTACCCCCAGGAGGATTAAACGACATTCTACCCCCAGGAGGATTAAACGACATTCTACACCCCAGGAGGATTAAACGACATTCTACCCCCAGGAGGATTAAACGACATTCTACCCCCAGGAGGATTAAACGACATTCTACCCCCAGGAGGATTAAACGACATTCTACCCCCAGGAAGATCAAACGACATTCTACCCACAGGAGGATCAAGTGACATTCTACCCCCAGGGGGATCAAATGACATTCTATATCCCAGGGGATCAAACATTCTACCCCAGGGGATAAAACGACATTCTACCCCTTCAGGGGGATCAAACGACATTCCACCCCTCCAGGGGGATCAAACGACATTCTACCCCTCCAGGGGGATCAAACGACATTCTACTATAATGAGTTTGTTTGGTAGGCTGTAAGCGGGTGGTTAATGATAAATGTCTTCGGAGGCTTCTTACTTTACTGTTAAGTCGTGGTGGGTATACAGGCTTGTGTGGTTGTGCCCATGGCCCGGGCAGGGCCATCCCACGAGAGAGAGCTAGGAGTAGCCTTGTGTCTTGCTGCTAGGCCGCTGTGTGAGCGAGGCAAGGGCAGACAGGCTGGCATGCCTACCGAGAGGCCTGGCTACAGAGGGTAGCATCTTAGTGGCGCGAAATATGAACTAAGCTGGCAAACAGCATGGGCTGTCTGTGCAGACAGTACAGGCTGTCTACATACGCTCGGCCACCTACCGCGCGTCGTCCCGACGCTACAATACTGGTGGTAAAAAACTGTCTCTCGTAGGAACAGAGCACAGAACACAAAATAAAAACACATATATACATATGGACATGGAAAAAAAAACTTCCTACAGGGAGGGAAGAAAAAAACATGTGGGTGTGCTAAACATCGTGGTCAAAGGCAGTGAGCGTTGAAGGGCATCACTGCACACCTTCCTGCATCTGGACAGATACTGCAACACAGGAGACATTGCTGCGGCTGAGCTGTGACGTAACAGGTTATGGTCTCCTCTGGAACGGTGAAGTCATCGTAGGAGTCGCTGCAGGTTTCACTCAACCTGGGGCACATGCTGGTGCCCTCGAGCGAGGTGTCGACAAAACTCGGCAGGACTTCTGGCAAGCGACTCGGGAGGACACTTCTCGACTGGTACTGTCGCTGGGCTGTCACTGCCGGCGAGTGTGGAGCGAGTTGTGGAGCGAGTCGTGGCAGAGATGACTGGGCGAAACATCTGGGAGTCGTAACATCATACACCAGACTGCAGTGAGCGAGCTAGCAGTCAAAGTGACATCATCTTTGTGCAGGCTGCTCACTGAAGCTTGTGACACGAGGCTGACAATGCCTGCCGACAGGGCTGACTGCGGCTTGACGAGTATCATTCTCTCGGCAGTTGGAGTTACAGCAGAGGTTAGTCTAAGCGTCCCCAGACTTGTTTCACTACATATAACTGCACTCTTACAGTCTGGAGGTGAAGTGAAACATCTCGATGGGAATCGTAGCAGGTACGATTCTCCAGAACATCACGAGCGACGCGCATAAAAGCTTTCTGTACAAGAGGGCTCGGTCACTCGGGGCTGTCTTGACATCAGCTGTCATACGCGCTGGTCACACGGGTGACTTAACACAGTGGTGCTACTCAGGTCTGGCTCAGACCTCACTAGACACACGGAAACTTTAAACACACCGCGGTACATGCGGTACACTAACATGTGAGAACACTGACAGAGGAATTAACACACGACATATATCTTCTCTTAGTCTTCTCGGCAATACTAAAATAATTACTGAACACTCGATGGTGACATGTGATGTCAGGCGTGATGTTGTGAGGTGACGTCAGCAGCACTGTGATGTCAGCAGACATCTCGAGGTGATGTCAGGCAGACATCGTGATGTCATGAAGTCGGGCAGCATCGTGGGTGACGTCAATGTGATGCGGGCAGCAGACCACAGCATGAGGCCTGGGACATCTGGTAACTCACGTGGCTGGTAGATCTATGTGACATCGCCTACACCCACGTGGCGTCGTGATCTATGTGGCATGCTGGTCTACGTAGCTTCGAGTGGCCTCGGGCACTCTGATACACAGCACTGGCAATGAATTCACAAACAGCAGAAAACTCAGCAGAGGGAGTGAGTAGTGGTGAGTGGTGTATGGTAGTGTGGTGGCGAGGAGCGTGGATGAGTGTATGACGAGGGTGGAACGCTGTAGCGGGGGGTCACTTACAATTCTCGGAGAATTTCGGCAAATTTCGGCTGGATCCTGCTTGTACCTGTGTCTGGATGCTCAAACATGCAGACACGACGTCAGGATAACTAGTTGGGAGACGGATGCTTTTTGTATAGGGTGATGAAGTGATGACGACTTCATACCTCTTCCTGTATCTCTCAGTGCAAACAACTGCTGCGACCACCGCTTTCCACCAATTATAACGAAGAATTATTTGGTGTTCTGGTAGCGGGGAGTGAATCATAGATCTTCGGAGGCTTCTTACTTTATTGATAATGTCGTGGTGGGTACACAGGCTTGTGTTGTGCCCATGGCCCGGGAAGGGCCATCCCACGAGAGAGAGCTGGGAGTACTTGTGTCTTCCTGCTTGTTTGGTAGGCTGTAAGCGGGTGGTTAATGATAAATGTCTTCGGAGGCTTCTTACTTTATTGTTAAGTCGTGGTGGGTACACAGGTTTGTGTGGTTGTGCCCATGGCCCGGGCAGGGCCATCCCATGAGAGAGAGAGCGCGCGTTAGGAGTAGCCTTGTGTCTTGCTGCTAGGCCGCTGTGTGAGAGCTAGGCAAGGGCAGACAGACTGGCGTGCCTACCGAGAGGCCTGGCTACAGAGAGTAGCGTCTTTGTGGCGCGAAATATGAACTAAGCTGGCAGACAGCATGGGCTGTCTGTGCAGACAGTACAGGCTGTTTACACTACCACCCGGGAGATCAAACGACAAGTCTACCACCCGGGAGATCAAACGACAAGTCTACCACCCGGGAGATCAAACGACAAGTCTACCACCCGGGAGATCAAACGACAAGTCTACCACCCGGGAGATCAAACGACAAGTCTACCAACCGGGAGATCAAACGACAAGTCTACCAACCGGGAGATCAAACGACAAGTCTACCAACCGGGAGATCAAACGACAAGTCTACCAACCGGGAGATCAAACGACAAGTCTACCAACCGGGAGATCAAACGACAAGTCTACCAACAGGGAGATCAAACGACAGGCTACCAACAGGGAGATCAAACGACAGGCTACCAACAGGGAGATCAGACAGGCTACCAACAGGGAGATCAAACTACATACTACCCCCAGGGGGATCAAACGACATTCTACCCCCAGGGGGATCAAACGACATTCTACCTTCTCCAGGGGGATCAAACGACATACTACTCCCAAGGGGGATCAACCGACATTCTACCCCTGGGGGAGGCCACACCCAGCCAACACAACCTGGGGGAGGCCACACCCAGCCAACACAACCTGGGGGAGGCCACACCCAGCCAACACAACCTGGGGGAGGCCACACCCAGCCAACACAACCTGGGGGAGGCCACACCCAGCCAACACAACCTGGGGGAGGCCACACCCAGCCAACACAACCTGGGGGAGGCCACACCCAGCCAACACAACCTGGGGGAGGCCACACCCAGCCAACACAACCTGGGGGAGGCCACACCCAGCCAACACAACCTGGGGGAGGCCACACCCAGCCAACACAACCTGGGGGAGGCCACACCCAGCCAACACAACCTGGGGGAGGCCACACCCAGCCAACACAACCTGGGGGAGGCCACACCCAGCCAACACAACCTGGGGGAGGCCACACCCAGCCAACACAACCTGGGGGAGGCCACACCCAGCCAACACAACCTGGGGGAGGCCACACCCAGCCAACACAACCTGGGGGAGGCCACACCCAGCCAACACAACCTGGGGGAGGCCACACCCAGCCAACACAACCTGGGGGAGGCCACACCCAGCCAACACAACCTGGGGGAGGCCACACCCAGCCAACACAACCTGGGGGAGGCCACACCCAGCCAACACAACCTGGGGGAGGCCACACCCAGCCAACACAACCTGGGGGAGGCCACACCCAGCCAACACAACCTGGGGGAGGCCACACCCAGCCAACACAACCTGGGGGAGGCCACACCCAGCCAACACAACCTGGGGGAGGCCACACCCAGCCAACACAACCTGGGGGAGGCCACACCCAGCCAACACAACCTGGGGGAGGCCACACCCAGCCAACACAACCTGGGGGAGGCCACACCCAGCCAACACAACCTGGGGGAGGCCACACCCAGCCAACACAACCTGGGGGAGGCCACACCCAGCCAACACAACCTGGGGGAGGCCACACCCAGCCAACACAACCTGGGGGAGGCCACACCCAGCCAACACAACCTGGGGGAGGCCACACCCAGCCAACACAACCTGGGGGAGGCCACACCCAGCCACCACAACCTGGGGGAGGCCACACCCGGCCACAACCTGGGGGAGGCCACACCCAGCCACCACAACCTGGGCCAGCAGTCAGGATCAATACACTACACTTGACGCAGCACTGGTGGCCACCCACCACCACCACGTCACCCACCACCACCACCACCACCACAACGCCACACACCCCCACAACGACACCCCACCACAACGCTACCCCCACCACAACGCCACCCCACCACCAGCCCCATCACAATGCCAACCCACCACCACAACGCCACCCCATCACCACTACAACGCCGCCGCCACAACGCCGCCGCCGCCACCACCACCCCATCACCACTATAGCGCCATGCCACCACTAAAACACTACCCCCATCACTACAACGTCACCCAGTTAATATAGAGGCCAGTAGTCAATGTTCCTGCAGGTTATTATTATGATTGTGTTAAAATATTGGCCCCTTAACTCAGCAAAGTTAACCCAGACCAGTTTAACCTTGTAACAGATGTAACATGAGTTGTGTATATTCCCGCAATCAGGTTGGGATCAGGGTTTCCTGATGATTTCCTGTTCAACCAGACTGTTGCAGACGGTGACCCGCTGACCCACAGAGCCATCACAGCCTGGTTGATCTGGCACTAAGTTAGTGATCCATAGTTCTTAAAAGTTCTACACGCATGTTGATGTAGCGCTTTCTTTTGTGTCCGTAATGCCTCTGATTTCCAGTGGATTTATTTTACACTTTCCTCCAATATTTCTCTGTCAAGTATATTATGGTAGTGTATATGTGAAACTTTGCCTTCAACTATTATCCATAATATATTACCAGGCATCTCGTCTTCCCTAGTCCAGAGAGTACAGTCCAAGAGCTGTGAGGCGATCCCGGGAAATTAAGTCTTTTATTGGCTCTATACAGTCAGTAAACCATGACTAGTCCTGGTCTTTCCTAACTTGAACGTAACGTCAACACCAAACAATATTCTAGGCGAGAGAGAACAAGTGATGCGAATGCATCAACAATGGCGATACTTCTAGTTTGAATGTTTTTATCCATCCTGCCCCCCCCCCCTCCCCACTTTTGCGACATTTGCCTTTTTGTATTCCGTAAATGACAAGTCTTCACACAATGTTATACCAGTGTTTTGCATGTTCCTTTTGTTATACGAGGAAGTCCTCTTGTGTTACCATCGCGGCTTCTGTCAGTACCTGAGTAATGCACACATTCTACATCGCGCACTGGAAAACGTTGTTGATATCTGCTTGCAATTTTCCCCAAGTATTCAACAGAAGCAGCTTTCATGCATATTTTGGTATCATCGGCAAGGGAAGATACGAAGCTGTGCTTACTGTTTTAATTTGTTTTATAAGAGGATCAGGTAGCTAACTTTTTGTTTTAACTTGCTAATGTTAAATTTTGCTTTGTTTACTACCAGTCTGAAAATTTAAGATAATTTTTTCCTACTTTCTCTCACCAAAATGCAGATGTGGAGCACATCTATATTTCGGTGTTCTTCCAAGGCCTCAGTAATTATATTATAATGGTTTAGTAACTGATACGCATGGTCCTCCAGGTTTAGTAACGGTGATAAGCATGGTCCTCCAGGTTTAGTAACGGTGATAAGCATGGTCCTCCAGGTTTAGTAACGGTGATAAGCATGGTCCTCCAGGTTTAGTAACGGTGATAAGCATGGTCCTCCAGGTTTAGTAACGGTGATAAGCATGGTCCTCCAGGTTTAGTAACGGTGATAAGCATGGTCCTCCAGGTTTAGCTTCACGGTGACTTTTCTAGTGAAGGTGAAGCTTTTCTATACAATCATTAATTTGACATCACCACTTCAAAGACTTGTGATGTTAAGATATTACGTTCATGGAGGGGCGCTAAACCCATACGAATTATACAGCATCAGGGCGGAAAATGAGATAGAATAAGGTTTGACCAGAGTGAAGTGCAACTCCTATTTCCTGGATGAAGATCCCTTTACTTGCAAAGAGACTTGAAAGTTAATGCTACTGGCCTGTAATTCTTCGTCTGTGTTATGCTGCCCCCTACTATGTGCTCAGCAGTTATGCTGCCCCCCCACTGTGTGCTCAGCAGTTATGCTGCCCCCCACTGTGTGCTCAGCAGTTATGCTGCCCCCCACTATGTGCTCAGCAGTTATGCTGCCCCCCCACTATGTGCTCAGCAGTTATGCTGCCCCCCCACTGTGTGCTCAGCAGTTATGCTGCCCCCCCACTGTGTGCTCAGCAGTTATGCTGCCCCCCCCACTGTGTGCTCAGCAGTTATGCTGCCCCCCCCACTGTGTGCTCAGCAGTTATGCTGCCCCCCACTGTGTGCTCAGCAGTTATGCTGCCCCCCACTGTGTGCTCAGCAGTTATGCTGCCCCCCACTGTGTGCTCAGCAGTTATGCTGCCTCCCACTGTGTGCTCAGCAGTTATGCTGCCCCCCACTGTGTGCTCAGCAGTTATGCTGCCCCCACTGTGTGCTCAGCAGTTATGCTGCCCCCTACTGTGTGCTCAGCAGTTATGCTGCCCCCCCACTGTGTGCTCAGCAGTTATGCTGCCCCCCACTGTGTGCTCAGCAGTTATGCTGCCCCCCACTGTGCTCAGCAGTTATGCTGCCCCCCACTGTGTGCTCAGCAGTTATGCTGCCCCCCACTGTGTGCTCAGCAGTTATGCTGCCCCCCACTATGTGCTCAGCAGTTATGCTGCCCCCACTGTGCTCAGCAGTTATGCTGCCCCCCCCACTATGTGCTCAGCAGTTATGCTGCCCCCCCACTATGTGCTCAGCAGTTATGCTGCCCCCCCCACTATGTGCTCAGCAGTTATGCTGCCCCCCACTGTGCTCAGCAGTTATGCTGCCCCCCCACTATGTGCTCAGCAGTTATGCTGCCCCCCACTATGTGCTCAGCAGTTATGCTGCCCCCCCCCCACTATGTGCTCAGCAGTTATGCTGCCCCCCACTGTGTGCTCAGCAGTTATGCTGCCCCCCCACTATGTGCTCAGCAGTTATGCTGCCCCCCCCCACTATGTGCTCAGCAGTTATGCTGCCCCCCCACTATGTGCTCAGCAGTTATGCTGCCCCCCCACTATGTGCTCAGCAGTTATGCTGCCCCCCACTATGTGCTCAGCAGTTATGCTGCCCCCCCACTATGTGCTCAGCAGTTATGCTGCACTTTTTAAGGCATCTGGGATGTCACTCAGTTTTCTCCAAAGAATACAGTGTTGACGCTGGTTGTTTGTATATGAATAAGAGTCGAGGACTGAGGCCCAGGAGCTGCGCCTGTGCACATACCTTACAATTCTTTCCTCGAGCCGAGATATTTTTGTTGAGACAGTAAAGCTTGTGATCGTCAACTCTCCTGTCAGTGACTGCGGTGTTAAACATTGATTCACACTTTACTCTCAGGATTTCTCTAATTTCGTTTATTATTAGTATCTGAATGTGCTGTAAGTCCTAAGTTCTGGAGGTAGTGTTTGGACTTGGATTTTGCGTAAGTAAATACTGCTATTTTTTTTCAATTTCCTGAATGGCTTTTTGTTCTTCACTTGAAATCTTCTCTTTTTGTTTTAGATATAATCTGTGTAAATTATGTTTGCGGTTGTTTTTAAGAAGTCTAGAAATGTTATTTTCCCTTGTATATTCTTCGTTAATTATCCTTGTGGGTTCTCACAGCTACATATTTTTACACAGATTTTCTACGTTTCTCAATTCGGCTGTTGTGGGTTCTACGTTAAGGATTATTTACTAGGGAACGTGTGTAGATTTGAGGCCAGACAGGTAAATCCCCATCAAAGTACGGCGGCTTGACACAATGCAAAATACCCCAAATGAAAAGCAGGGTTCATCGAGTACACTGGAGGAAAACTCAATAAGTGTGAAGGGACCAAGACTTTTCAATGCCCTCCATACATAAAGGAAACTGGACAAGTGTTAAGTTAGTGCCTGATCAACCGTGCTGTAGAACCTATGTTGGACTGTGCGACTAGTACCAATAGCCTGGTTGATCAGGTTATCCACCGGGAGGTCTGGTCTGAAACCGCGCCGCGGGGACGTTCACCTTCTGAACACGCAGGGTAGACAGGTGAACACGCAGGGTAGACAGGTGAACACGCAGGGTAGACAGGTGAACACGCAGGGTAGACAGGTGAACACGCAGGGTACACAGGTGAACACGCAGGGTACACAGGTGAACACGCAGGGTACACAGGTGAACACGCAGGGTACACAGGTGAACACGCAGGGTACACAGGTGAACACGCAGGGTACACAGGTGAACACGCAGGGTAGACAGGTGAACACGCAGGGTACACAGGTGAACACGCAGGGTACACAGGTGAACACGCAGGGTACACAGGTGAACACGCAGGGTACACAGGTGAACACGCAGGGTACACAGGTGAACACGCAGGGTACACAGGTGAACACGCAGGGTACACAGGTGAACACGCAGGGTACACAGGTGAACACGCAGGGTACACAGGTGAACACGCAGGGTACACAGGTGAACACGCAGGGTACACAGGTGAACACGCAGGGTACACAGGTGAACACGCAGGGTACACAGGTGAACACGCAGGGTACACAGGTGAACACGCAGGGTACACAGGTGAACACGCAGGGTACACAGGTGAACACGCAGGGTACACAGGTGAACACGCAGGGTACACAGGTGAACACGCAGGGTACACAGGTGAACACGCAGGGTACACAGGTGAACACGCAGGGTACACAGGTGAACACGCAGCGTACACAGGTGAACACGCAGCGTACACAGGTGAACACGCAGCGTACACAGGTGAACACGCAGGGTAGACAGGTGAACACTGATGTGTTCCTCGAGAAGATCAAGTATACTGCATTTTCATTTCAAGATTCCGTTGACTATAATGTGTTGGGCTCCAGTGCTTGTACACAATATTTCTGGTATAATGCTGCTGTCTATAATCTTCAGGGTTTCATTTGGAAAGTTGAAATCTTATGTCCCGTCAGTTCCTATACTATTATTATTAAACTGGTTTATGTGTACGGATAATTATAAATATTTTCTCTTAATATCCAGTACTTCTGCCTTTTGTGAAAACCAGATAAAAAAAAAATGTATAGTGGCTACTCCATGTAACCTGTTTGCTCATACATTATAATTTTGTACCCACAACTAATTCTCCAAAACATCCCTCCTATTGTCTGTGTGGAGATCACTTGTATAGTTGACCGCTTTAAATACTAAATGTTGTCATTCTAATCCTGGGGAGCGCTAAACCCGTAGGATTATACAGCGCCTGGGGGGGGGGAGATGGAAGGTATTCAGGCTACATTCAGGGAACCGGAGCACAGATCCAATTCCCTAGATCAAGAGACCTTCACCAGCGTCAAGGAACCTCCCCTGAGGGGCTCAATATGGTATACAATAACCACAAACTGTTATGTTGCAGTGTCTAACATGTCCTAACAGTATCTTGGTATAGAAAAGCTTTTCGACAAGTTTACTGCCTGACCACTAGTTACGAGAGAAAGGTTTGATCTGAGAGGGACCTACCCAGTAATGTTTGCTACACTGCCTTCATTCTCCTACTAGTGGGCCCCGTCTGTCCTGTCATGATTATCTGCGCCTCACCTTTCTCTCCATACTGTTGCTTCCGCTTCACACTGTTCCAGACTATGGAGCAGAACTTCTCCGGGCTCAGGGACTGACCACCTCAACCTATATCTTCCAGGGTGATGGACTGATTACATAGTTTTATCTCTTCTACTTCTATATTCAACTGAAGGAGCCTACTGTGTACGCGAAACGTTTCGAAACAGATACCTAACTGTTAGCAAAAATGTAGGATTTACTACTTTTGATGTTTTGCTCACTGCAAAAATCACTTGCAATATTGCACTGACTGCACAGCCTTATTTTCTCTGGTAATAACTGTACAGGTGTTATGGACAATGTTTAATCCCGAGCAAGTCTTTTATATTTAAGTTCTCATTATTCTGGACGCATTTTGTGGCCTAGTTCCTAGACCAGCCAGCCACACAGCAGCGACCGCTGGCTGGCCAGCCTGCCACACAGCAGCGACCGCTGGCTGGCCAGCCTGCCACACAGCAGCGACCGCTGGCTGGCCAGCCTGCCACACAGCAGCGACCGCTGGCTGGCCAGCCTGCCACACAGCAGCGACCGCTGGCTGGTCAACCAGTGTCCCCTGAGCTGCTAGTTTATTTTGCACTTGTAACTCATATTGATCACTAGTTTATTGTACACCTGGTTTACCTGGAGTTCCGGGGGTCAACGCCCCCGCTGCCCGGTCTGTGACCAGGCCTCATGGTGGATCAGGGCCTGATCAACCAGGCTGTTACTGCTGGCTGCACGCAATCCAACGTACGAGCCACAGCCCGGCTGGTCAGGTACCGACTTTAGGTGCTTGTCCAGTGCCTGCTTGAAGACAGCCAGGAGTCTATTGGTAATCCCCCTTATGTATGTTGGGAGACCTGTAGCTCATACTGAATGCTAGTGCAAAAGATCATAATTATAGAAGTGACAAAGGATCGTTCGAACTCCACTAGGCATAACAGCTTTAAGAATGTAAGTCATATCATGTATCAATGTCTTCACACAACTAAGAGTAATTACATAATATGGAGACAACTCAAAACATCTTATTAGTACAGAAATCAGTGGGCATTATATATAATAGGTTAAATTTTCCTCTAATACCAGTTACTTCATCTAACTAGTGCAAAATGTGAACACAATCTATTTCAGATATCGTAGCATTAATAATGAAGTGTGTTGCTATTTCCTGTAGGGTCTGGTTGGACGTGTTTATGTGAATGGTCCTGTCTATCCACACAATATATTAGAAGGGATTATCTCCATACAAAGCTATACTACCAAAAATTTATTTCGGTGGCTACGCAATGAGAGAGAGAGAGAGAGAGAGAGAGAGAGAGAGAGAGAGAGAGAGAGAGAGAGAGAGATCCCTGCTAGTACATCACTCCAGGCTCCTGTATCTCAGTGCATGCAAAAGAAATACTGTAGTGAATATAACTGAAGGACGTTTCCACGGGATCAACGCCCCCGTGGCACTGTCCAGACCAGGCCTCCTTGTGGATCAAAGCGTGATCAACGAGACGGACTATTGGCTGTACGCAGTCCAACGTACGAACCACAGCCCGACTCGTCAGGCGAGTCCACAAATGATTATCTGAACACTATCACCTATAACGAGCGGGGTGCCACAGGGGTCAGTCCTAGGACCGGTGCTGCTTCTGGTATTTGTGAATGACAAGACGGAAGGAACAGACTCTGAAGTGTCCCTGTTTACAGATGTTGTGAAGCTGATAATTTAATCGGACGAGGACCAGGTAGAACTACAAAGGGATCTGGACAGGCTGCAGGCCTGGTCGGGGAAGGGCAATAAGACCACAGACTGAGTACGGTCTAGGGAGGCCAGAGACTACAAACCTCACTCAAGGAAAAGGATCTTGGGGCGAGTATAACACCAGGCACATCTCCTGAGGCACACATCAACCAAATAACTGCTGCAGCATATGGGCGCCTGGAAAACCTCAGAACAGCATTCCAACATTTTAATAAGGAATCGTTCCGGACCCTGTACACTGTACGTTAGGCCCATATTGGAGTATGCAGCACCATTTTGGAACCCACGCTTAGCCAAGCATGGAAGGAAACCAGAGAAAATGCAAAAGTTTGCAACAAGGCTAGTTCCAGAGCTAAGAGGTATGTCCTACGAGGACAGGTTAAGGGAAATCGACCTGACACTGGAAGACAGGAGAGATAGGGGGGATATGATAACGACATATAAAATACTGAGAGGAATCAACAACGTGGACAGAGACAGGATGTTCCAGAGATGGGACACAGCAACAAGGGGCCACAGTTGGAAGTTGAAGACTCAGATGAATCACAGGGATGTTAGGAAGTATTTCTTCAGTCACAGTTGTCAGGAAGTGGAATAGTCTGGGAAGTGATGTAGTGGAGGCAGAATCCATACATAACTAAGAAGTATGATAAAGCTCATGGAGCAGAAGTGACTTAGCAGCGACTAGTGAAGAGGCGGGGCTAGGAGCTGTGACGCGACCCCTGCAACCACAACTAGGCTAGTACAGCCTCCCAGGGATACGCCAGTGAAGTTTTAAGTGATCAAAGGAATATTTGTAAAGACATTTCTGGACACTAACTTCAGGAATGATCTATATACAATTACTAAGACTACTAGTAAAAATAGTCCAGTTTGATAAAAATTAAAATTGTCAAATTAGCATGTATTAATATCAATGTTTAGGAGTTTGAAAGCGACCAGAAGATTCATTCTCCAGTTACTGTACAAATTACAATAATTCAAGGTTACAATAAAAACTAAATGTAATACATTACCCATTAAATACTGAAGCTAGACTCAAAATATATTTAACGATTTAGAATTTACCATTTGAACCTATCCAATATTTTAATTTTAAACCCCCATCCCCACCCCCTTTCGTCGTCCAATCAGGGGTTACCTTGTTTTTCAAACTTGACAGCCACACCACAGGTTCTGGAAGTTATTAGTCATTCCAGGACGACTGATTCTTACCTACAATTTCAGTCACAGTAACTTGCATGTCAAACTTCTAGAATCTTAGTCTCGTTACCATACACTAGCGTTGAAAATCTCAGCCGCTCGGACGAGGCCTCGTGTTGGGGACAATAAAAGCGAAAAGTTGGAAGAAATAAAGAAAATAAATTCTGGGAAGCACTTAAAGGTCTCCCTTCAGAGATACCTAACTACAGTGTAAAAGTCACGTCAGATACCTAACTACAGTGTAAAAGTCACGTCAGATACCTAACTACAGTGTAAAAGTCACGTCAGATACCTAACTACAGTGTAAAAGTCACGTCAGATACCTAACTACAGTGTAAGTCATCTTGTCTTTCATTACTTTCTCTTAATTTTTTTACTAGACACTTCATAATGATGCGTAATGTGTGTGTTAGTTGCTATATGTACTGCTACACTTTCACTAAACTCATTTGACAGTTTTCCAACAACTCTTCTTTAACTTAGTTTGAGAAAACCAAATAATTACTTAGCATTAAATCATGACTAAAACGATCCCAGAAATCTCCCTTAGCTTCACACTAATCCCTTCAACAATTTTTGTGTATCTATGATTTCACACACACTAGCAACTTACATTCATCTCTCAGGATATTTAGTAATGAGGACCGGAATTCAGAAAAAACTGTACCTTATGAGCAACAAGTATGGCAGCGAGAATAGCAAGGCACAATACCTTGACTGGAACAATACACAAATAACCCGCACTGTGCGCGACTAGTTAATGGTACAAGTCGGACCCAAACTTAGCCATAAGTTTGTTTGTCCTATATGCGGGTTGTGTATGGCAATGAGTTCTGTATACAAGGTGGAAGCCCAGTTAATTCTAACAAACTGTTAAAGTACCATCAGGCTGAATTACAACACCTGAAAAAAAAACAATTCTCAACCTTCCAGTGGTTCTTCTCTATTTAGATGTTAATATTTCTGCCCCCTCAGCCTCTTAACTATCTAGTCAGCAGAGTATTTTGCATATCATGATCAAGTCTCGTCTGTTTTTCCTTTCTAAAAGCGTTCTTATCTCAAGCAATGACCTTAATTTCAGTATCGATACATTTTTTAATGGCATACATCGGAAGTTAATCTTGAGGACAGGTTATGTACGTATATACAAATTTATACAGAAGGCCAAAAGACCGTAATACACCACAATATTAAGCAGCCCTTATTACTAGCATAAGAATCTATTCAAATTCTCGTTTACAGTATGAAAGTGAGAGGGTAAGGAGAGCATGACCGTGGCAGAGTAACGAGCACCACTGTACACTGCTTCTGTTGCAGCATCCTAGCGCACTACACCAGCTGATCAATACACAGGCTGCTCAGTTGCATGTCCCAGGTGGAAGCTACCACCTGTGCTCTCCTGCTGGTATCTCACTGGTGTGTGTGTCCACTCCTTCCCCCCAACCCCACACCGGTGGACGGTGCCACAACCCCACACCGGTGGACGGTGCCACAACCCCCCACCGGTGGACGGTACCACAACTACCCACCAGTGGGCGGTGCCACCTAAGCTGGCCGTCAGTACATGTTTGTGCAGCAGCACAAATTCTGCCATAAATGGCATTATGTGCTTAATGATATTAATTATGTTGGCGTGCGATAATGGTTGTGTGGGAGGGGGGAAGGGCAGGGGGAGGGCGTGAATCAATAACACCAGGGAAGTGGGTGGTAACTGGTATGGACGTGGCACTCTTTAAAGGCGACTAAAGCAGCTGGTCTGCCAGCGACTCTCAGCCTTACTGTAGCAGCAGCAGCTTCGGCAGTATGCGAGGCGGAGGAGGCAATCTTGGCACAAGCCTCAGCAACAGTCTTGTGCACGTGTGATTACCTACTTGTAGAGACAGGAATAGAGCTTAGCTTGTGCTAGCCACCTTCAACAAAAGCTGCAATACAATATTGCAGATTTATTTATTCATTAACATTCGCCAGAACCGAAAGGTCATACACTATTGTACATCAGGGAATAAACAAAGCAAGAAAAAATAATGACGAGACTAAGACAAAATAGTTAAGAGACAATTCTATTACAAAGACAACAGTGGCTCAAAAAAATGTTGGTACAGGACTAAGGTGGCACAAAAAAAAAATTCCATGGTGCAATTACAATAGAGCAATGACGGTAATAAATATATTACAACAAAGGAAGACCATCACACAGACCAACTGTGATACAATGGTCTAATATATAGGCAATCATCGTAAAACAAATACCACTCACACAACAAACTTACAAAAAAAATCAATGGGAAGCATAAAACAAAGGCAGCGAGGGAAGATGAAGTCCCAGGAGACAGTCCACAAGACACCCCAACATGCAGTCCATGGTAAACATTACAAACAAACCAACATTCTGGTTCAAGTGGACAGTAAGAGTACTGACGAATGGGAAGGATAAAGGGAAAGGATAAAGTGGTGTTCAGATTTATAGGAGGAGGAGGATATCCCCATTTCCTTAATTAAGTAGCATTCACCATCAAGTTGAGCAGAAGAGCTTCTATCTGCTAGATCACTCGGCAAACTCGGCAGTAAACAACAAAAATAGAAACACACATGAATGCCCAAAGAAAAACTATAAAAATAGAAAATACTTTTCACAATTACAAAGTTAAAATAGCACGCATTACAAACAAATTAACATAATGCTTAAAACTTCAGCTAGGTCCCTAGAGGCAACTTAATAATTATCAAAACTGAGTAAAAAATACCGAAGCTTTAAGCATAGTATTAGTGCACAGTAAACTGCAAGCCTACAGTCACACACACACACAGTCACACACACACACAGTCACACACACACACAGTCACACACACACACAGTCACACACACACACAGTCACACACACAGTCACACACACACACACAGTCACACACACACACACAGTCACACACACACACAGTCACACACACACACACAGTCACACACACACACACACAGTCACACACAGTCACACACACAGTCACACACACACACACACACACACAGTCACACACACACAGTCACACACACACAGTCACAACCTGATAGCTATTCATAGCTAATGTTCCAAATACTACAGCTTCAAAGACTTAAAACAGAAAGATTACTATTTTAGAGGAGGTGAGCAGAGCAACCAATCTGTTGAAATAATGTGTGTTGCTCGCTAGTAGGGCCCACCGGGCCCGATGTACCCGTGTGATTAGCGAAATCACCTAAGTAAAAGTTTGCTACAGAGCAAGCTTAGTGCTGTCTTGTTTAGTGCTCAGTCTTGTCCCACTACCCCGATATATTTTATTCATCTGAGGACGCTAAACCCTCAGGGGTCATACAGCACTTGGAGAAATGGGAGACATTCAACTCCAATCTGGAAAAAAAAGGATAAGGTCGAATTCTCTGGATCAAGAGCCTCCTCACTGCCATCAAAAAACCTCTTCAGGGGAAACTATCCCGATAGTGGGGAAACAGCAGAATTACGCCTTGTTTAGATTTATCTCCAATTTGTGAATTAATTATTTATGATGCAGTGTGGCACAAACTTGCTGGTTCTTCACAACATTACTAACAATCAGATTTTATTGCAGTCATCTACACCATTAATAAAGGAATATTCTCTACATGACTTCAAGTCGCTTCTTCTTAGTGTTGCTACAACTATACCAAAATGTTGCCTTTCAACTTCCACAGTAACCAAAAAAAAACTCAAGGCAGGTTCCTTGATGACTAGACTTTCCCTTCCCAGCACACACTGACCCCTACGAGTTTAACACCCACCCACCACTCCTTGAAAGTAATAAGCCATGTTCTTTTATTAATCGATATGTAGTTACATCTGCTGACTACTTCAGGGAAGCTCCAGCTTCTACAAGGCTGCGTTTATTCCAGCGCAGCTTCTACAAGGCTGCGTTTATTCCAGCGCAGCTTCTACAAGGCTGCGTTTATTCCAGCGCAGCTTCTACAAGGCTGCGTTTATTCCAGCGCAGCTTCTACAAGGCTGCGTTTATTCCAGCGCAGCTTCTACAAGGCTGCGTTTATTCCAGCGCAGCTTCTACAAGGCTGCGTTTATTCCAGCGCAGCTTCTACAAGGCTGCGTTTATTCCAGCGCAGCTTCTACAAGGCTGCGTTTATTCCAGCGCAGCTTCTACAAGGCTGCGTTTATTCCAGCGCAGCTTCTACAAGGCTGCGTTTATTCCAGCGCAGCTTCTACAAGGCTGCGTTTATTCCAGCGCAGCTTCTACAAGGCTGCGTTTATTCCAGCGCAGCTTCTACAAGGCTGCGTTTATTCCAGCGCAGCTTCTACAAGGCTGCGTTTATTCCAGCGCAGCTTCTACAAGGCTGCGTTTATTCCAGCGCAGCTTCTACAAGGCTGCGTTTATTCCAGCGCAGCTTCTACAAGGCTGCGTTTATTCCAGCGCAGCTTCTACAAGGCTGCGTTTATTCCAGCGCAGCTTCTACAAGGCTGCGTTTATTCCAGCGCAGCTTCTACAAGGCTGCGTTTATTCCAGCGCAGCTTCTACAAGGCTGCGTTTATTCCAGCGCAGCTTCTACAAGGCTGCGTTTATTCCAGCGCAGCTTCTACAAGGCTGCGTTTATTCCAGCGCAGCTTCTACAAGGCTGTGTTTATTCCAGCGCAGCTTCTACAAGGCTGCGTTTATTCCAGCGCAGCTTCTACAAGGCTGCGTTTATTCCAGCGCAGCTTCTACAAGGCTGCTTTTATTCCAGCGCAGCTTCTACAAGGCTGCGTTTATTCCAGTGCAGCTTCTACAAGGCTGCGTTTATTCCAGTGCAGCTTCTACAAGGCTGTGTTTATTCCAGTGCAGCTTCTACAAGGATGTATTTACTCCAACACAGCTTCTACAAGGATGTATTTACTCCAACACAGCTTCTACAAGGATGTATTTACTCCAACACAGCTTCTACAAGGATGTATTTACTCCAACACAGCTTCTACAAGGATGTATTTCACTGTCACTATCAATTCTACACTTCGGTCTTGCACAATATTTCTTTCAACATTTTGCCAACCGAATTTTTGAAATTCATTTTATATGACTGACGAGAATTTGTTGAGAGACCCGACCGTGGAAGATACCAGTACTACTAACAGATGGAGGAATCTCTTGATACATTCCTTGGATCAAGAACCCTTAAGAACCCCCCTACTCCTTCCCTCATCAGTGGTGCCGATTGATGAGCAGTTCCCTGTAGG
The DNA here is from genome assembly GCF_038502225.1 of Cherax quadricarinatus. NCBI lineage: Eukaryota > Metazoa > Arthropoda > Malacostraca > Decapoda > Parastacidae > Cherax > Cherax quadricarinatus. The sequence goes on along the minus strand of NC_091301.1, from coordinate 45,176,935 downwards.
ACTCCTGTGTCGGGAATATTTATTTTATATGCAAAAGAACCACAGGAGAGAGTTGAATGATAGCTCTAGGTCTTTCTTGTTGCAATCGACACATTATAAGGAGTTTGCGGAAATGAGTAGAAGCCCAATTAGATTAGTGGAAGGTGAAGTTGTAGGTTGAATGAGGTAGGGAGGGCTTCTACGTCATTCAGGCTACAACTTCACCCTCAACTAATCTGCTTAGACTTCCTACTGATTTCTGTAACATTGCAAGCTACTGATAATGTGATTGCAACACGAAAGGCCTAGAACTGTCATTCAACTCCCTCTGTGGTTGTTTTGCATCTTATCACTTGTTTCAGCGATTATTGTATTCCTTCATATGCGTTATCCCTTGCGAGTACTTATCCATCACGCTAGTGTTATGTGACTCCTGTTTGACCACCACCCGGCTGGCTACAGCCTAGACAGTCTAGTCAAGGCATACAACGACAGACTTGCCAGAAGGCCAGACTCAGTCTCATCTGTTAGTATTATTGTTGCCTTCACTCTTCCCCAACATGGAACCCAACACCAGCGGTTATATCAAGCCAATAAAACTATTATCGTCCCTGCAGCACACTCAGATCAATCAAAGTTGATACCGCTGTTGTAAGATGTATGTGTCATCTTACATGTTCGTGAGACACAAGACCAGCAAACTTGCAAGATTGCAGAATATTTAACAGACTTCCATTTCACCTAACAGAACAATAGAACTTTACTAAATGCTTAGAGTCTTATTACTTTAAACAAGATCATCTACAACCATAATGTAACTCGCACCTGTATTTAGTAATTGCCAAATTGATATCATTTTTCTCTAATTCAAGGATAAATCTGGTCAAATATTTTGTTTTTCTATATCTCTATCGTAACTATATTAAGTTTATATGCAAGATTAAGCAAATTTAAAATCCGGCAGTTTAACATTACAATTTCTAATTAAAAAAAAAAAAATTGCATGGGTCATTCAATGTCTCTTATTACACAGGTTTTCCCCTCTGCACGTTTTATGCACTTGTGGTGACAGAGGTAGGCAAGTACGCTTGTGGTGACAGAGGTAGGCAAGTACGCTTGTGGTGACAGAGGTAGGCAAGTACGCTTGTGGTGACAGAGGTAGGCAAGTACGCTTGTGGTGACAGAGGTAGGCAAGTACGCTTGTGGTGACAGGTACACTGTACACTGTTGTGCTCACCTCGCTGAGTTTGCATGGATCCAGTCAAAGCTTAGCTCTTATCAACTAGGATTTCCGTCGTCTAGCATGCAAGTACCCGTCATACCTATATTTAAATCTGTATAAAATATCTGACTCCACGACCACTAACTAATGCGTTATTGTATACTTCTGTAGCCTGTATTAATGTCTCATGACAACCTCCTTGAATCTAAAGTCCGTTCTCATGGTTCCTTGAAATGTTAGAACAAATCTCATCACAAACCTTGAGATAGTCTCTAGCTTCACTTTCTTGATCCAAAATAGGCCAAGTGTAAGCTGTGGATGTCCAAAATAAATATAGTTTTAGGTTCTGCTAGTTTGGTATGCGTCCTTTAAATTATACTTTACTATTGGCGACATACTTTGTGCAATAATTGCGCTTCAAATCTTACTTCTTTAAACTTTCAGCAATCTCTCTCCTCCGAGGTTGTGCTCCATGTCCAGTCTTTTCACTACTACTGATCCTTGGGGAGGACTCCACTCAAGTGTGAACGCAAGCACCATCTTTCTCACAATTACCCTCGGCTTTCTACGGTATCCACCATTAACTTCCCTGTTATCCATGCCTGATTTAATGATGCATCGACAAATACTTTGTCAAAACAGTTACAGTTTGCTTAACCAGCTTTGTCAATATCACCATAAAGCTTCACTTGACGTCCAGGGCCCAGGCATAAATACTTATTCTTGAAACTTTAGGCTGTTTGCCTCCACCTCTTGCACTGGTACAAGACACTGACATCAGCACATCACTCATACAAAAGTTGTCTAAATAACGGAGAGTTTCGACGATTCTTTCTATTGGTCGTCGTCCCTGAGTTTTCTCCCAAGACCGAAAAATATTTTAATTTGCAAACCTTCCCGTGACTGACTTGCAGCCTTAGCTGCCATGTCACAGTCCCTTGTCTGTCATCACAAAACCTTACTTTATCAAACATCTAGTCAATGAGTATTCTGCAAGTCATGTCCTCCATGGTCCACGTTATATAGTTGCCACTCGTCATTTATCGTTCTGGACTCCTGTACTAACCTCGTGTTTCATTAGGTGTAAGGCTCCATATCTTTACCTTTGATATACCTTTGATGAGTTTTGAGAGTATCTACTCTGAGCCCGGTCATGGGCCAGGCTCGTCTGGTGCTTGTTTGGTCAACGAGGCTGTTGCTGCCGGAGGCCCGCTACCCAACATATCCATTGCAGCTGGCTGATCCGGCACTTGCTGGCATAAAATCCTCCAAAATGACTGTGGTTCAACTTTGCCTTTGGTATTCCTTGGAGGAGTTACGATAGTTTCCTACTGCCTCCCAGCATACATAAGGGGGATTACAAAGACCCCTGGTTGACTTCAAGGAGCTGAACAGGCACCTAAAGTCACTACCTGATCAGCCGGGCTGTGGTTCGTACGTCGTTTTGCGTGAAGCCAACAACACAACCTGTTTGATTAGGCTCTGATCCAGCTCGAGGCCTGGTCGGAGACCGGGCCGCGGAGGCATTGATCCCCGAAGCCCTCTCCAGGTATCGCAGCCTAGTCCTGGGCCAGGCTTGTCTGGTACTTACCTGGCCAACCAAGCTGTTGCTGCTGACAACTCCACTGACCACACATTCGTAATAGCCTCGATGAAGTTGTGAATAAAATCTAAAATAACCAGGTTAGCACATATGATGGTATACCATACAGATACAAGTTCATAAACAAACTCTTCGCCTGCGCAAAGGGATTCCTCAGTCGGGTACAGGTGACTGAAGCACAAAGTAGAGGTAGTACTAACGTGATCAGTATCACCCTCGAATGGAGGTGGTCAGTCCTTCATAACTAAAGCATAGGCAAGCGGCCAGACCTTATATATCTTTATACTAGAGGTGAAGCAGCTGGAGTTGACGTCACAGGTGAGCGTGGCCTACGAATAAGAGCAGGCCATGCTAAACAATTAGCAAATATGTGATGATTGGTTTGAAAAACCGACAAGTTGAAGATTGAGACTTGTGCAACATATGGGAATCTTTATTCAGGAAACGTTTCACCACACAGTGGCTTCATCAGTCCAATACGAAGTAGAAAGGAGTAAGGAGAGGAGTTTGAGGTAATCAGTCCCTCAGCCGAAGACCTACTTCGACTAGTGGATGGTACCCCTTCTCACCTCACTACAGTATATAAGCCACGTCTACGGCCCTATGCTGTACATTCTACAAGATTGATGGACTGAACACGTCGACTCCAGGCTGAGGGACTGATTACCTCAAATTACTCCTCGCCTTACGCCTTTCTACTTTGTATTGGACTGATGAAGCCACTGTGTGGTGAAACGTTTCCTGAATAAAGATTCCCATATGTTGCATAAGTGTCTCAATCTTCAATTAGCAAATAAGCTGAAGACGCCCCCCCCCCCTCAGTACCACCAAGATACCGTGGTGTTGCTGTATCCTGCGACCTACCTCCACTCGTGGACCACGCTCTCCTGTAACATCAGATCCAGCTGCTTCACCTCTAGTGTAAGATGTGGCCGCTTACCTTATGTTTCAGTCTTAAGGGTCTGACCACCTCCCACCGAGGGTGGTGGAATGATCACTTCAATACTACAACTAATACTGATGGTTTCCAGTGCTTCATTCATCTGTATCCGACTAACGAAACAATTTTCAAACGAAACGTTACACCAATAAAGGTACTGAAGTGTTGCAAATAGGTTTGTGTATACCTTAAAGGTTATATTGAAATGTTTAGCCAGTCAGTGGCTTCAGTCCAATACAGAGTAGAACGGTGGAGGACGAGGACTGAGATAATCAGTCCTTCAGCCTAGAGTCAATGTGTTTGGTCCTCACCCCCCACACGGGGGGGGGGCGCCCAATCTCGGGTCACCAACTAGACAAGACCCAGGTGAACCACATCGAATCTTGTTTGGTTCATCAATCCTGATAAATTACACAAATGTTGCACAATTTGTCTCAATCATCATCTTACCGATTTTCTAAAACTGTTAGACACAGCAACATCCTGGGATCTTGATGCAGGGAATTCAGCACTTTCCTAATCCTATAGGCATGACTAGCGAATTTTTTCACTGGTGACAGCCTACCACTGCTTCACCTCACCTGTCTGCAGTATACAACACTTCTCCACGCACATGCTGTACTGTTATCAAGATCAATGGACTGAACACATACTCCAGGCTGCGGGAATAATTGCCTCAATCTTCCACCATTCCACCAAGTGTTGCACAATTCCCATTCATCGATATACTTTCTATAAATAGATCGATCGTAGATCGATCTTTTTACATTGCATGCACAACGTGTCCTTTGAAGATGTATTCTCTGGTATTTTCACTCCGTTACCCAGTCTCATATATGCATTTATCAGGATTAAATTATCAGTATCAACTTACCCGACCATGTTTGCAGAATGTTAATCATATATGAGCCTCTTCATGTCCACTGGTACATCGTTGGTCTGATACCCACATTGATACGTAGGATTCACTTTTCTCCAGGTGACCATTTATTTATATTAGAAATGACATTCCCTCTTTACCCTTGCTCAGTGATGCCTCTGTTCACACCATTATTCTTTCTTTCTGCAAGCATTCTTTTTATCCACTTCTCCATTACTGCTGTCCAATTTTATAATTTATCAGCCAGTTAAGTCTTGGCTCCTGGTCAAAAAGATTCGCAAACTCCTACCTTCAGTGGGCCCAATTGCATATTTTTATAGCTAAGGAGGAGTCATTCTATTTCTTGACTATTTTAAAGCTGAAAAAATATTGCCAGATGTTGCAGTGCTTGAGCTGTGCCACAACCTGTCAGTCAACCTTTGTTGTAGATTCTCAGTTTGCAATCTATTCCTGTCTACGCTACTACGACTTCCAAGCATCTTGCATCAGGTCTCATCTTCCTTATGTCTACAACTAATCTAATTCCAAACCTTTTCATTCTTTCTTGTTTCTGGATAAGTTTGATCTTGTATGAGCTTCATGCTGGTACTAAATTTTCCAAGATGGGTCCCATCTTGTGTAAATTACATTTCTGAATACTATTTTCCCACCCATCCTGCTTTACATCCATAAGGATCTATGTGGATTTCTCACATATTGTTTGCAGCAAATTTCTCTAAGTTAGGTTAGCCTGTCCCCCTATTCATAAAATTTAGCCAATTATAACTTACCACAAGAGAAAAATATAATTATGGGGAAGCGCTATGTCGTGTCGGTGTTCCGGAGATATTAGACGGTTGAAGAAATACACACTAGGTCGGTTGGTAACATACATTGAGAGAAGTGTCTTGTGAGGGAGCCCAGGAGCCGTGCCTTATCCCCCTATGTCTAGCCGGGGTCTGAGAGGGAAGGCCTGCGGCCTAGCGCTTACATGCGCAGCTACGTGACGTCACAGTTAGCCACGGAGCCAAGTTAAACTGGGAACCTATATAACATAGCTGGTACTATATACATATATTGCAAAAGTATATTACATAGGAAATCAGTGACACTACTGACAGCTAAACCCCTAGGGTTTACATCAAGAGCCTTTCACTAGTATCCAAGGAACCTCCCTTGATGGGAAGGGGGGAGAATATAACAAGATAAAGCCATAAAAAGTTCTGTCACACGAACAGAAAAGTAACCCACCCAGAGAGGTAGATTTAACGTAGGATTTTCACTAAAACTAGTGCCATTAGTTGGAATGAAAAAAAAATGAAGTCGCACACCATAAATTAGAGCAAACATAACGTCCAACTAATTTAGCACTGTCTGCAGCGTTTGTAAATACGGAGACTGATGATAAATGGCGCGTGTAAATATGACCATCCAAAGAAATGACGAAATCTCCTAGACACATACGCCATTCAAAGGTCTACAAATTTATACGCCTAAAAATGAGTTATCGGTTAAAGAGGAATAAGGCTACAACAAAATCTGTCAGCATTCCACACGAAGGAACGAGTTAAGTCTCAGAAAAAGAGTCATTGGAAATCACAGCCAGACACCAGAAATTAAGTGCCAGAAGAAAAAAAAAATGGTAAGAAATGATAGCAATGTATGACCGTGTCTGAGCCATACAGGACCGGGAACAGTCAACGGCTGCTTCACGCCCACAGGTTAAACCAACAAAACCAATATCAGCACAATAAGAAATGTAACTGCTATGTTAAACCTAAACCGGAAAAAAACACAGTATTTACATTTTATCCAGGCTACTACTCACCTATATACCGATATTTACTAAGTGAACCAACACAGTAGGTATAATGAAAATTTCCCATAAATTCCGCCGTGCCTAGGGATTAAACACGTGACATTTCAGTTATCCAAAAATAATCTGACCACTAAATTACTAAAACGGTCTCAGAAATTAAGAAAAATTGAAGGGCGCTTTACATTTAAATTTACAAGTTCTGATAGTTTACCATAAGATTCCTGTTGAAACTACAAAACAGTGAAATTAAAGGTTTATTATTTTCATGGGTGTGTAGTCGGAAGAAAAATGTCCCGACAGAATTACCAACAAAGTTCCCTCAGTGATTAAGTGTTTTTCCCGAGATTTCTAATTTATATAAATCACTTCCCAGAACGGATTAGTCCCAAATCTACATAGAAATCACTTTGAAAAACATGGCTTGCCAAACTGAAAAAATACCCCAGAGAAAAGTAAGGAGATTCCATAAGTACACTAATAATAAGCCAGGCTGTAGCTAGTACACTGTAATGCATGCGGCCAGCAGTAAGACTGGTTGATCAGGTCTTGATTGGCCAGGAGGCCTAGTCTAGGACCGGGCCCTAGAGGCGTCGACCCCTAAAAAGATCTGAGGTATCCCTCAAGTCTCCTATCAGACCCTACAACAATAAACTGATGTATACATGACTAAGAGGATGGCCTGTGCCCTCAGGTTTGCCAGCAGTTTACATAACACAAAAGTTACCAGGATGTATGATAGGAGTGTGCAACATTATACGTCTCAGAATGGCTTAGATCCTTCTCTTTTTAAGTCTGCATTGCTCATCTCACAGCTATACTCTGCTTCCGGTGTTCTTTTTTTCTATATAACAATGGAGAATGAGGCAATTTATTTCATCTAAGGAAGGGCAGGGTTGCTCAAAGTCCTTGGACCACAAGCTGTTCACGAGCATCAAGTAACCTCTTCCCTTAAACGTGGAAAACTGTCATAGCCTTGCATCACACAAGTTCATCCATAATTTCTAGCCTATTTTGTTATAGTACATATTACCACCTTTGTACTCTCACTCCGGTATTCTGTTATTTGTTACTAAACACTCGCTAGTTCTTTCACAATATTTCTCAGCTTACAGGTTAGGCCTCCATTATTCTTCTTCAATGATAGTATTAAAAAAATTATAAATAACAAAAAGGCACAATACCGTGACTGGAACGATACACAAATAACCCGCACATAAAAGACAGAAGCTTACGACGACGTTTCGGTCCGACTTGGACCATTGACAAAGTCTCATCTCAGCTAGCCTTTGGTCTAAATTCTCCCTCACTGACTGTGTTACTAATCTGTCTTCTGTCTCACTCTCTCAATATGAGCTTGAACTTCTTGGTTTTGGTCTTTCCTTTGCCACTTCGCCTACTCCTCGCGCTGGTATTTCCCTGATTAGCTCTTTTGATTCCTTTCGTCAATCTCGCTTCCGTAATCTTCCTGACTTGTCCACTTTTCGTGGTGCTCTCCTTCCTGCTCTTGATAGTCTGTTTTCCAAGAATCGCCACCTTCCACGCCGTTACCAACTTGCCCTTTCTTCTCTTAAATCTAACACTAACATTGTCATACTATCTTCTGACAAAGGTAATTCGGTAGTTATCCTTGATCGCGAGGATTACCTCCGTAAAGCTGATGTCTTGCTCTCTGACTCACGCACCTACACTCCTCTCGTTTCCAACCCTCTTGATCGCATCAAGAGAACTTTCAACAAAAAACTAAGGACTCTCTCCGACCTCTGTCCTCCTGACTTTGACCTTGTTCAACGGTTTCGTGTCATCTGTCCCTCTCTTCCCTATTTCTATGGCCTTCCCAAAACTCAAACCTGATATTCCTCTTCGTCCTATCATATCCTCTAGAGGTTCTGTCTCTTATTCTCTTGCTTCTTGGCTGGCCAAAACCCTCACTCCCTTTCTTGGTACTTTTTCTCCTGCCCACCTCCGTCACTCTCAAGACTTCATTGAACGGGTTCGCTCTCTCCCAACCTGTAAGATGCTTAGTCTTGACGTTGAGTCCCTCTTCACCAATGTCCCTCTTGATGATGTCCTTGATTTCCTTAGAGAGAAGGCCCATGAAGGGTTTCTTCATCTCCCTATCCCCACTGATGTCTTTCTTGATCTGATCCGCCTCTGTGTGGACTCTAACTCCTTTTCCTTCCAAGGGAAATATTATTCCCAAACCTTCGGTGTCGCTATGGGCTCTCCTCTCTCTCCTGTCCTTGCTAATCTTTACATGGAATACTTCGAGACTGTTCTTCTTCCTACCCTCGATGTGCAACCTTCACTCTGGCTCCGCTATGTGGATGACATCTTTGCTCTGTGGCCTCATGACTCCAGTCTCTTCCAACCTTTTCTTGAAGCTCTTAACAATCTTGCCCCTTCCATTAAGTTTAAAGCTGAATGGGAATCTAATTCCTTACTTCCTTTCCTTGATGTCCATGTCCACCGCTCAGATACAGGTTTTTCCTTTTCCGTTTACCGTAAACTTATGCACAGTGGCATGTACATTCACTACTTTTCCTATCATGCTTCCCCTGTCAAGAAAAGTGTTCTTATCTCCCTCTTTCTCCGTGCCCTCCGCATCTGTGATCCTCAGTTCCTTCCAGCAGAAATTTCCACTCTTTATAATTCGTTCTCCCGTCTTGGCTACCCTTCCCATTTCATAGACTCTGCCCTCTCACGTGCTAAACGCAATTTCTTCTCTCCCAAACTCTCTACTCATGGGAACTCTCCTATCCTCTGCCTTCCCTACATTTCCGGTCTTTCTAATCTCAACAATTCTCTCCGTCCCTTAGACATCAAGCTTACCTTCCGCCAGACTAACACTCTTCGCACTAATCTCGTTCATACCTCTCCTCCCTCTACAGATGTTCCTGGTGTCTACTCTATTTCTTGCTCCTCCTGTCCTCTTCAATACTTTGGAGAAACTGGTCGATCTCTTTCTGACAGACTTAGGGAGCACAAAAATAGTGTTAGGCTTGCCGACACTAACAATGCTCTTTTCTGTCACGTCAGAGATCATAGCCATCCTATTGACTGGTCTTCTGCTAAAACTGTCTTCCCTACTTCCAACTCGAACAGTCGCCGTTTAGTTGAATCCTCTCTTATACACAACTTTCCTTGTATGAACCTTAGCCCTGGCTTCGTCTCTGTAGATGCCTTCCTCTCCCACTACATTGTAAAATGCTCCAAACTTCAGAACACCCGTGACTTAACCTGAATCCTCATTTTTTCTTCTTTTTCTTCTTCCTCTTCCCCTTTCCTCTCTCCTTTTCTCCTCTGGGTTGTCTCTCTCTCTCCTGTCTCGTGTTTCTGTTCCTTCTTTATTTTATTTCACCACTTCCCCTTTCACGCACCTCGGTGCGCTTGCTCTCCCTCTGTGGGTTTCTAGCTCTCTTGCAGTGCTCCCCTTCCTTTGTATTTGACTGGCTCGTCTTCCTTATTTCCCACTTCTACCACTACCACTACTACTACCTCTTCTTCTTCTACTACATCTACTGATGAAATTAGACATGTGCGGCGTCTGGTTGTCTTTGTTGTGACGTTTCGCCATCCAGTGGCTGGCTGGATGGCGAAACGTCTACGGTGGGGATGCCCGGGTGTTGTGCATGTGTCATTTCATCCTGTCGGTATTATATACTATTCTTGTACTACTACTACCACTACTACTACCTCCACCTCTTCCTGCCTATATATAGCCGTCCTGCTCCACCTCTGTTAGTGTGACTTTGTCAATGGTCCAAGTCGGACCGAAACGTCGTCGTAAGCTTCTGTCTTTTATGTGCGGGTTATTTGTGTAAAAAAATTATCTCCTTGAAAGTTTGTATTATGATTTTGTAGGTGATTACTCTTTCTTCTCCCTATCAAAGTCCTTTATTTTAATTTAAAAAGATACTTTGAATGATGTTCCTTACCTCAGCCATTTTGTAACAAGTCTCCAGTTTTTTTATCTTCCATGTTTTTTGTAAGTAAAAATACCTTACTATTTTAAGCTCCAACATATATTAAGAGCTTATATCATTTTGCTAACAATTATATACGTGTATGTATATATATACATATTATAATATATATATATATTTCACTTTCATGAGAGCTTCAGGGTCACACATTCGTGTCACTACTTAGATTGTGTTACATCGCAGACACTTTCAACAAGTGGTAGAAGGCTGGTAGACGTCACATCTAGGATGTACTGCCATTGTTATACGAGTGAGAAACTGATGCTTGTTAAACGTTTTAATTTGGCAGAAATGGTTTTTGTTTCATGAACAGTAACAGGTAAAGCTTACAAATTTTTACTTTTATTCACTTAGGATTTCTTTTCTGCTTGTTCTTGGTTCTTATTACTTTAATAATTCCAATTCTCTTGATACACTGAGGCAAAAAGAGGAACGTATGAGAATACAGTCGTACCAACTTTTATACATGTGAAACATGGGTTATAAAAGTTGCAGTGAGGTGCTCGAGGGCACTCTCGAGTGTGAATGTTATGCACAAAATTCGTAGTCTTGACTAGGTGATGAGGGCTAACAAAGTATTATCCACACGGCTGAAAAGGGGGTTACTGAGGTGGTTTGGACATTTAGAGAGTAAGAAGCAAAATATAACTTGGGTGTATAGATCTGTAGTGGAGGGAAGGCGGTATAGGGGTCATCCTAAGAAAAGATGGAAGGGGGGGGGGTAGAGGATTTGTATGCGAGGGACTTTGACATACAACAGGCGTGTACAAGCGTGTTAGATAGGAGTGGAGGAAATTGTTTTATAACTTACATGCTGTTTGAGTGCGAGCAAAGTAACGTTTATGAAGACATTCAGGAAAACTGTATAGCCTGGCTTGAGTCCTGGAGGTGGGAAGTATAGTGTCTGAACTCTAAAGGAAAGGTGGGGATGCTGCGGTTTGGAGGAGTAGTATAAGCATGTGCCTGGCATGACAGTGATGGAGCAAGTGATAGTCAACGTTTTCTTTCGGGTCTCCCTCCCTCGGTAGGAGGCGGCTCAAGTAACAAAAAATAAAAATCCACTCAAATTTACGAGGCCTCGTTCGACCAGGTTGTGGGGAAGAAGGGGGGGGGGAGAGATGAGCGCAATTATCTCTGGAACCATCAACATAATACAACCACAGACGTGGAACCATCACCATAATACAACCACAGACGTGGAACCATCACCATAATACAACCACAGACCCGGAACCATCACCATAATACAACCACAGACCCGGAACCATCACCATAATACAACCACAGACCCGGAACCATCACCATAATACAACCACAGACCCGGAACCATCACCATAATACAACCACAGACCCGGAACCATCACCATAATACAAACACCGACCCGGAACCATAACCATAATACAACCACAGACCCGGAACCATCACCATAATACAACCACAGACCCCATCACCATAATACAACCACAGGAACCATCACCATAATACAACCACAGACCCGGAACCATCACCATAATACAACCACAGACCCGGAACCATCACCATAATACAACCACAGACCCGGAACCATCACCATAATACAACCACAGACCCGGAACCATCACCATAATACAACCACAGACCCGGAACCATCACCATAATACAACCACAGACCCGGAACCATCACCATAATACAACCACAGACCCGGAACCATCACCATAATACAACCACAGACCCGGAACCATCACCATAATACAACCACAGACCCGGAACCATCACCATAATACAACCACAGACCCGGAACCATCACCATAATACAACCACAGACCCGGAACCATCACCATAATACAACCACAGACCCGGAACCATCACCATAATACAACCACAGACCCGGAACCATCACCATAATACAACCACAGACCCGGAACCATCACCATAATACAACCACAGACCCGGAACCATCACCATAATACAACCACAGACCCGGAACCCATCACCATAATACAACCACAGACGTGGAACCCATCACCATAATACAACCACAGACGTGGAACCCATCACCATAATACAACCACAGACGTGGAACCCATCACCATAATACAACCACAGACGTGGAACCCATCACCATAATACAACCACAGACCTGGAACCATCACCATAATACAACCACAGACCTGGAACCATCACCATAATACAACCACAGACCTGGAACCATCACCATAATACAACCACAGACCTGGAACCATCACCATAATACAACCACAGACCTGGAACCATCACCATAATACAACCACAGACCTGGAACCATCACCATAATACAACCACAGACCTGGAACCATCACCATAATACAACCACAGACCTGGAACCATCACCATAATACAACCACAGACCTGGAACCATCACCATAATACAACCACAGACCTGGAACCATCACCATAATACAACCACAGACCTGGAACCATCACCATAATACAACCACAGACCTGGAACCATCACCATAATACAACCACAGACCTGGAACCATCACCATAATACAACCACAGACCTGGAACCATCACCATAATACAACCACAGACCCAGAACCATCACCATAATACAACCACAGACCTGGAACCATCACCATAATACAACCACAGACCTGGAACCATCACCATAATACAACCACAGACCCGGAACCATCACCATAATACAACCACAGACCTGGAACCATCACCATAATACAACCACAGACCTGGAACCATCACCATAATACAACCACAGACCTGGAACCATCACCATAATACAACCACAGACCTGGAACCATCACCATAATACAACCACAGACCTGGAACCATCACCATAATACAACCACAGACCTGGAACCATCACCATAATACAACCACAGACCTGGAACCATCACCATAATACAACTCCCACCCCTGAATTTGGAAAAAAACAACTGGATAATGTTTTAACCTGTTGTGGACTATCAAACCAAAGGTTAGGTCACACATGGTCTGAAGATCAGAACGACTACTTCAGTTTTTGTTTCATTAAGTGTACTTCAGTTATAAGTATGGCATTACTTAATATTTATGTGCCCTCTTTATTGCCTTCTCTCTTTACATGGAATTGAATGTAGATAAGAACCAAGTCGATAAATTTAGTATTTTCTATATCTTCCAGAAGACAATTTTTTTTTTACCATCAGCTCTGGGAAGATTCAAATAAATTAGAACTGTTGGGGGAAAAAAACAGTGATCAGTGAGGGAACATTATGTTGGTAATTCTCTATCAATGCATTTTTGACTACATACACTTTAATTTCATGAACTATCAGAACTTTTAAATTTAAATGCACACTACCCATCAGTTTCTCTATCAATTTGAGAGACTATTTTAGTAACTTAGTAGTCTAAGAATTTTTGATTACTGAAATGTCCCAGGTTCAATCCCTAGGCAATGCGAAATTTATGGGCAATTTTCATTATGCCTGTTGTCCTCCTTCACTTAGTAAATAGTCAGTGTTAGTGTATTGGTGGGTAGCAGCCTGGGGAAAAAAAGTCAATGCAAATAATTATTACAATAAAGACTAAAAACCACAACCATTATTCTCTTTAACTACAAACTGAGCAAGCAAGTACTCACCTATTTTGACTTACCTAGTTATGGTTGCGGAGGAAAAGCTCAGCTCCATCTCTTGCGTGGCAATGATGGCTTTAGTTCTAACCTCTTAATCCTACCTGGCACCATAACCCCTACCACAACCCAAGCTGCCTGGCACCATAACCCCTACCACAACCCAAGCTGCCTGGCACCATAACCCCTACCACAACCCAAGCTGCCTGGCACCATAACCCCTACCACAACCCAAGCTGCCTGGCACCATAACCCCTACCAACATCCAAGCTGCCTGGCACCCCCTCCCACTACCCAAGCTGCCTGGCACCCCCCTCCCCCTACCCAAGCTGCCTGGCACCCCCCTCCCACTACCCAAGCTGCCTGGCATCCCCCCTCCCACTACCCAAGCTGCCTGGCACCCCCCTCCCACTACCCAAGCTGCCTGGCACCCCCCCTCCTACTACCCAAGCTGCCTGGCACCCCCCCTCCCACTACCCAAGCTGCCTGGCACCCCCCCCTCCCACTACCCAAGCTGCCTGGCACCCCCCTCCCACTACCCAAGCTGCCTGGCACCCCCCTCCCACTACCCAAGCAGCCTGGCACCCCCCTCCCACTACCCAAGCTGCCTGGCACCCCCCTCCCACTACCCAAGCTGCCTGGCACCCCCCTCCCACTACCCAAGCTGCCTGGAACCCCCCTCCCACTACCCAAGCTGCCTGGAACCCCCCTCCCACTACCCAAGCTGCCTGGAACACTACCCAAGCTGCCTGGAACCCCCCTCCCACTACCCAAGCTGCCTGGAACCCCCCTCCCACTACCCAAGCTGCCTGGAACCCCCCCTCCCACTACCCAAGCTGCCTGGAACCCCCCCTCCCACTATCCAAGCTGCCTGGAACCCCACCACCCCCTCCCACTACCCAAGCTGCCTGGAACCCCACCAGCTGCCTGGAACCCCACCACCAATTCCCACTACCCAAGCTGCGTGGAGCCCCACCACCCCCTCCCACTATCCAAGCTGCCTGGAACACCACCCCTCCCACTACCCAAGCTGCCTGGAACCCCCCTCCCACTACCCAAGCTGCCTGGAACCCCCCCTCCCACTACCCAAGCTGCCTGGAACCCCCCCTCCCACTACCCAAGCTGCCTGGAACCCCCCCTCCCACTACCCAAGCTGCCTGGAACCCCCCACCCCCTCCCACTACCCAAGCTGCCTGGAACCCCCCACCCCCTCCCTCCCACTACCCAAGCTGCCTGGAACCCCACCACCAATTCCCACTACCCAAGCTGCCTGGAACCCCCCCACCAATTCCCACTACCCAAGCTGCCTGGAGCCCCACCCCCCCTCCCACTATCCACTGCCTGGAACCCCACCACCTCCTCCCACTACCCAAGCTGCCTGGAACCCCACCACCCCTCCCACTACCCAAGCTGCCTGGAACCCCACCACCTCCTCCCACCCCAAGCTGCCTGGAACCCCACCACCTCCTCCCACTACCCAAGCTGCCTGGAACCCCCCGCCCACTACCCAAGCTGCCTGGACCCCACCAACTACCCAAGCTGCCTGGAACCCCACCACCTCCTCCCACTACCCAAGCTGCCTGGAACCCCACCACCTCCTCCCACTACCCAAGCTGCCTGGAACCCCACCACCTCCTCCCACTACCCAAGCTGCCTGGAACCCCACCACCCCCTCCCACTACCCAAGCTGCCTGGAACCCCACCACCCCCTCCCACTACCCAAGCTGCCTGGCATCCCACTACCCAAGTGGCCTGGCACCCCGCTCCCACTACCCAAGCGGTAGTGGCACCCGCACCACTCCCCTCCTACTACCCAGGCTACCTGGCACCCCCACCACTCCCCTCCTACTACCCAGGCTACCTGGCACCCCCACCACTCCCCTCCTACTACCCAGGCTACCTGGCACCCCCACCACTCCCCTCCTACTACCCAGGCTACCTGGCACCCCCACCACTCCCCTCCTACTACCCAGGCTACCTGGCACCCCACCACTCCCCTCCTACTACCCAGGCTACTACTGGCACCCCATTATGCCCCTCCTACTACCCAGGCTACCTGGCACTAGTACTACCCAGGCAGCCTGGCACCCCCACCACCCCCTCCCACTAGACAAGCTGCCTGGACCCCAGGCTACCTGGCACCCCCCCTCCCACTACCCAAGCTGCCTACTACCCCAAGCTACCTGGAACCCCACCACCCCCTCCCACCACTCCCCCCTACTACCCAAGCTGCCTGGAACCCCACCACTCCCCTCCCACTACCCAAGCTACCTGGCACCCCACTACCCACCACTGGCCCCCGCTCCCACTACCCAGGCTACCTGGCACCCCCACCACTCCCCTCCTACTACCCAGGCTACCTGGCACCCCCACCACTCCCCTCCTACTACCCAGGCTACCTGGCACCCCCACCACTCCCCTCCTACTACCCAGGCTACCTGGCACCCCCACCACTCCCCTCCTACTACCCAGGCTACCTGGCACCCCCACCACTCCCCTCCTACTACCCAGGCTACCTGGCACCCCCACCACTCCCCTCCTACTACCCAGGCTACCTGGCACCCCCACCACTCCCCTCCTACTACCCAGGTACCTGGCACCCCCACCACTCCCCTCCTACTACCCAGGCTACCTGGCACCCCCACCACTCCCCTCCTACTACCCAGGCTACCTGGCACCCCACCACTCCCCTCCTACTACCCAGGTACCTGGCACCCCACCACTCCCCTCCTACTACCCAGGCTACCTGGCACCCCCACCACTCCCCTCCTACTACCCAGGCTACCAGGAACCCCACCACTCCCCTCCTACTACACAGGCTACCTGGCACCCCACCACTCCCCTCCTACTACCCAGGCTACCTGGAACCCCACCACTCCCCTCCTACTACCCAGGCTACCTGGCACCCCACCACTCCCCTCCTACTACCCAGGCTACCTGGCACCCCACCACTCCCCTCCTACTACCCAAGTAACCTGGCACCCCACCACTCCCCTCCTACTACCCAGGCTACCTGGCACCCTACCACTCCCCTCCTACTACACAGGCTACCTGGCACCCCACCACTCCCCTCCTACTACCCAAGTAACCTGGCACCCCACCACTCCCCTCCTACTACCCAGGCTACCTGGCACCCTACCACTCCCCTACTACACAGGCTACCTGGCACCCCACCACTCCCCTCCTACTACACAGGCTACCTGGCACCCCACCACTCCCCTCCTACTACACAGGCTACCTGGCACCCCACCACTCCCCTCCTACTACCCAAGCTGCCTGGCACCCCATTATGCCCCTCCTACTACCCAGGCTACCTGGCACCCCACCACTCCCCTAGTACTACCCAAGCAGCCTGGCACCCCACCACTCCCCTCCTACTACCCAGGCTACCTGGCACCCTACCACTCCCCTCCTACTACACAGGCTACCAGGAACCCCACAACTCCCCTCCTACTACCCAGGCTACCTGGCACCCTACCACTCCCCTCCTACTACCCAAGCTGCCTGGCACCCCATTATGCCCCTCCTACTACCCAGGCTACCTGGCACCCCACCACTCCCCTAGTACTACCCAAGCAGCCTGGCACCCCACCACTCCCCTCCTACTACCCAGGCTACCTGGAACCCCACCACTCCCCTCCTACTACCCAGGCTACCTGGAACCCCACCACTCCCCTCCTACTACCCAGGCTACCTGGAACCCCACCACTCCCCTCCTACTACCCAGGCTACCTGGAACCCCACCACTCCCCTCCTACTACCCAGGCTACCTGGAACCCCACCACTCCCCTCCTATTACCCAGGCTACCTGAAACCCCACCACTCCCCTCCTACTACCAAGTCTACCTGGCACCCCACCTCTCCCCTCCTACTACCCAAGCAACCTGGCACCCCACCACTCCCCTCCTACTACCCAAGTAACCTGGCACCCCACCACTCCCCTCCTACTACCCAAGTAACCTGGCACCCCACCACTCCCCTCCTACTACCCAAGTACCTGGCACCCCACCACTCCCCTCCTACCCAGGCTAACTGCCACCCCACCACTCCCCTCCTACTACCCAGGCTAACTGCCACCCCTCCACTCCCCTCCTACTACCCAGGCTAACTGCCACCCCACCACTCCCCTCCTACTACCCAGGCTACATGACACCCCACCAATCCCCTTCAACTATCCAAGCTGCCCGACACCCGACTACCCCCTCCCGCTACCCAAGTTGCCTGACAACCCACCATCCCCTTCCACAACCCAAGCTGCCCGACATCCCCCCACCACCCCCTCCCACAACCCAAGCTGCCTGGCACCCCACCACCCCCTCCCACAACCCAAGCTGCCTGGAACCCCATCCCCCACAACCCAAGCTGCCGCTGCCGGGCACCCACCACCCCCCTCCCACAACCCAAGCTGCCAGGAACCCCATTCCCCCTCCCACAACCCCAGCTGCCTTTCACCCCAAACCCCACAACCCAAGCTGCCTTGCACCCCACCCCCCACAACCCAAGCTGCCTTGCACCCCACCCCCCACAACCCAAGCTGCCCGACACCTCACCACCCCCTCCCACTACCCAAGGTACCCGACACCCCACAACCCCAAGCTGCCTGGCACCCCACCACCCCCGCCCACAACACAAGCTGCCTGGCACCCCATCCCCCCTCCTACAACCCAAGCTGCCTTGTACCCCATCCCTCCCACAACCCAACTGCTGCCCCACCCCCACAACCCAACCTGGGGCACCCCACCACCCCCTCCCACAACCCAAGCTGCCAGGAACCCCATCCTTCCTCCCACAACCCAAGCTGCCTTGCACCCCATCCTCCCACAACCCAAGCTGCCTTGCACCCCACCACCCCCTCCCACTACCCAAGGTGCCCAACACTCCACCACCCCCTCCCACAACAAGCTGCCCGACACCCCACCACCCCCTCCGACAACACAAGCTGCCTGGAACCCCATCCCCCCTCCCACAACCCAAGCTGCCCGACACCCTACCACCCCCAGCCACTACCCAAGCTGCCTGACACCTCACCACCCCCTGCCACTACCCAAGCTGCCTGACACCTCACCACCCCCTGCCACTACCCAAGCTGCCTGACACCTCACCACCCCCTGCCACTACCCAAGCTGCCTGACACCTCACCACCCCCCTGCCACTACCCAAGCTGCCCGACACCCCACCACCCCCTCCCAATACCCAAGCTGCTTGCCCGACACCCCACCACCCCCTCCCACTACCCAAGCTTCCTGGCACCCCACCACCCCCTCCCACAACCCAAGCTGCCTGGAACCCCATCACCCCCTCCCACAACCCAAGCTTCCTGGCACCCCACCACCCCCTCCCACAACCCAAGCTGCCTGGAACCCCATCCCCCCTCCCACAACCCAAGCTCCCCGACACCCCAGCACCCCCTCCCACTACCCAAGCTGCCCGACACCCCAGCACCCCCTGCCACTACCCAAGCTGCCCGACACCCCACCACCCCCTCCCAATACCCAAGCTGCCCGACACCCCACCACCCCCCTCCCACTACCCAAGCTGCCCAACACCCCACCACCCCCTGCCACTACCCAAGCTGCCCGACACCCCACCACCCCCTGCCACTACCCAAGCTGCCCGACACTCCACCACCTCCTGCCTGGCACCCCAGCCCCCTCCAAGCTGCCTGGCACTCCACTCGCTCCCATTACCCAAGCTGCCTGGCACCCCTCCACTCCTCTCACTACCGTAGCTGCCTGCTACTCCCCTGCCACACCGCCACTATACCAGAGCCACGATAGCAAGCAGCCATATTACTCCCCATCCTAAGACCACTTGCCAGAACCCTGTTCCCCCCTACTAACGATATAAACAAGCACTTTAAAGCAGTTTAGGATAGCATCATACCATCAGTGTGGTATTACGGCAGCCATCAAGTCACTGGTAAGCTGGTTGTGATCCATCAACATCACCTCCAGCCTCAGTCTTCTCCATCACTCACTCCTGGCTACCACCCACCCAAACCGATACCCAGGATGGTTGTCATGAGAATGGATGGGTTCAACTTTTTGTCTAACATTCTTAAGATACACTGACCCTCCCCTCCCCTCAAGTGGCACCCATCCGGCCGTCACTACCAGGCTGGATGACTGGCTGCCTGGCACCCGTCTGCTTGGCACTACCAGGATTGCCGGCTGACTGGCACTAGTCTGCTAGGCACTACCAAGATGGTTGGCTGGTTGCCTGGCACCCGTTTGCTAGGCACTACCAGGATGGCTGGCTGCCTGCCTGGCACCCGTTTGCTAGGCACTACCAGGATGGCTGGCTGCCTGCCTGGCACCCGTCTGCCAGTTACTTCCGGGCTGGCTGTGTGTGTCTGGCTGGCACCCATTCACTAGTCACTACCATGATGGCTGGCGGGCACCCGTCTGCTTGTGACTACTGGACACGTTGACTGGCACCCATCTAAATTACTAGTAAGCTAAATGACACTCATACAGTATATACTTTTGAATTAAGTGTCACTTCTAAAGCACTACTGAGCTCGGTGGCAATCTGCTGCAGGGCGAGTGAGGACCAGGCGACTACAGAATTACCACAATAATTCAGCTAATTTACATAATACTTTCGGTGCCAGCGAGTAAGTATTGGGTTCGCAAGTGGCACTACACTAGACCTATGGCTCTGAAACAGGTCTTATTTAGGTCTTAAGGCAAGTTTTGCATAATTAACCATATAAAACCATTACTGATGTCTGAACTGATGAAGCTTTTACAAAAACAATTTTTTAGTGGTCTTGAGGTCACATGTTAGGGACAACATTGTACATTACGCTCGTTTAACCTGGGATAACCCAACCTAGTCAATGCAAAATAATGGCAACATGGATAAGCGTTAAACTCGTTCGGCTCATATAGCGCCTGAGAAACTATGTTAATCAGGTAAGACACAGGCAACAGTTAGGCAACTTTATTTCGGAATAAAGTTGCCAAACTGTTGCCTATGTGTCTTGCCTACCAACGTGTCGGTATTATATACCATTTTGATATGTTAATCAGGTGTAACATGAAGAGTAAGGCAGGTGATATTGTTGGAATCACAGTGTGGCTCACAGCATCGAGGTAACCTGCCCTTGATGTTCGTGTGTACCTTCAAGAATGGCGTCACGTTTTCTTTGGGAAGTGACACACTGCTTGTAGGATTTACAGAGTTATGATTCAGCTTTATAGTGTCCTGCCCACACCATACAACCACTGCTGCCTGCAGCACAGCTGTACACTGTCCTGCCCACACCATACAACCACTGCTGCCTGCAGCACAGCTGTACACTGTCCTGCCCACACCATACAAACACTGCTGCCTGCAGCACAGCTGTACACTGTCCTACCTACACCATACAACCACTGCTGCCTGCAGCACAGCTGTACACTGTCCTGCCCACACCATACAACCACTGCTGCCTGCAGCACAGCTGTACACTGTCCTGCCCACACCATACAACCACTGCTGCCTGCAGCACAGCTGTACACTGTCCTGCCCACACCATACAAACACTGCTGCCTGCAGCACAGCTGTACACTGTCCTGCCCACACCATACAAACACTGCTGCCTGCAGCACAGCTGTACACTGTCCTGCCCACACCATACAACCACTGCTGCCTGCAGCACAGCTGTACACTGTCCTGCCCACACCATACAACCACTGCTGCCTGCAGCACAGCTGTACACTGTCCTGCCCACACCATACAACCACTGCTGCCTGCAGCACAGCTGTACACTGTCCTGCCCACACCATACAACCACTGCTGCCTGCAGCACAGCTGTACACTGTCCTGCCCACACCATACAACCACTGCTGCCTGCAGCACAGCTGTACACTGTCCTGCCCACACCATACAACCACTGCTGCCTGCAGCACAGCTGTACACTGTCCTGCCCACACCATACAACCACTGCTGCCTGCAGCACAGCTGTACACTGTCCTGCCCACACCATACAACCACTGCTGCCTGCAGCACAGCTGTACACTGTCCTGCCCACACCATACAACCACTGCTGCCTGCAGCACAGCTGTACACTGTCCTGCCCACACCATACAACCACTGCTGCCTGCAGCACAGCTGTACACTGTCCTGCCCACACCATACAACCACTGCTGCCTGCAGCACAGCTGTACACTGTCCTGCCCACACCATACAAACACTGCTGCCTGCAGCACAGCTGTACACTGTCCTGCCCACACCATAAACACTGCTGCCTGCAGCACAGGCTGTGCTTCACCTCACCTTTGGTTATGTACTTGTGTAACAATAAAATAACTCATAGTGGAGATTATCTAAGGCGGCCACTGCTGTCATACTAGCAAGTGCAGCAGCAGCAGGTGACGAGGCTGCTGCTGCTGCTGCAGGAATCAATGTAGACAGATCCCAGCTGCTGCACCTGACATCAGCGGCACACTACCCCTCACCTCACATCTTACCAGTTTAATACACAGTTACCTTAATGCTGCCTCTGGTAGTGGGTCAAGTCAGAGAAGTGCGAGTGGTGGAAGTGCACTCACAACCTGTCATATATACAACAACAAAAATTCATCTTTGACAGCTATGCCAGTGTCGTCTGCTAGTACAGTAACTAAAGCTTGGCTAGTAATAATGGACGGGTGCGAGGACCTCAGTATAACACCTTCACAATAAGAAAAACTGCAGGATTATGTACTTACTTTCCAAGTTCTTCCTTGAGCTCATAATTCTCGCTGAAGCGTGTGGAAGGTTGCGCCGCCATGTCGCTCAGTTGATCTTTATTTTCTTTCTCAGAGAGTATCACTACACACTCGCCTTCAACCCTGTTACCTCACGACGTGGGCTACTCTCAGTGTACTTTACACAACGCAACTTACACACACAATCATTAGGAATGGTATTACCACCAAGAAGTGTATGGGCACCAGCCAGGATAGTGGGAGTGCACCAGCAGGACAACTTACTCTCTCGCACCGCTGTCCACTAAACCCACACAGTTGCCACCTCCTATTTGGACTCCACCGCCCGTCCTTGCCACTCCATGCAGAACACTCACCTGGAGAAACTTTTCCTCTAAATCGACATTTTTATCTAAATACACAAAATAACTGCAATTTCTTTTTTTATAATTATAATATGTTATTAATATCGACTTAATTTATTTTCTTAGATGTATACTTTACAGTATTTATAAAAATTTCTTCCATATGTGTACTCTATATGCGCTGGCGCGCGAACACATTCTGTACTGTGTTCGCTTTCACACTGCGCGCGTCGTCTGCAAGATGCACCTGAGTGATAATTACTGATAATACTTCGCTCATATTGCTAGGATCTTTTCACAGTAATAATCCTTATAGCTTAGTATAGTGTAATATTTTCGAAAGAAATTATACTGCCAGTGTAGAAATATTTTCAAACAAAATTAATAGCATATGTTCCTATACTATTAATTCTCGCGACCGCACGTCAGGACATTCAAGTTGGCCTCAGCAATGCAAACTAAATTTTGAAAAACATTACGAATATCAGTGAAAACCCGCATAAGTGTTTGGGCGAGCGAGGAGACCCAGTGAGCAGCTATTGATTTTGTGTGCCAGACAGAGAAACGACTTCACTCACTTGCATTTGAAATCATTCAACTCTAGTTTATCCCTCACACAACTCATCCTCAAATTATACATCAAAATATAAAAAGCCAACAACGTATATTTATGGCAGTAAACAGGCGTCACTCTAGGCCTACCAGCAGTTGATTTCATTAACCAAAGTGTTCCATCAACTAATTCTTCTCGTTTTAAAGCGACTCCACGTTTAAGAAACATAGATAAAATTATTGAGTGTGTTAATGGTGATGTTGGTTCCTGCAGTTTGTGTAGTAAGTCATGTGTCAGGGATATGTCACCCCTTCCTCACAGTTTTCTCTTAAAAACATATGTTAGTATCTTGACACATAAACATTGAACCTGACACATTGACATATATTATTTACATGATCAGAGTGCCACGGTAGACGTCGAAATAGATGAAGAAACTACTGTCTTGGTACATGGAGATTATACCTAACATTAACTAAACCTCGGCTGTTCTAAAGAAGCCTAATATGTAATGATTAAAATGATATGCAGCGCCGACAAGCAGACGTGTATGACACGTGTACAACAATGAGTTATTTTTATTATTGAAATGTTTCGCCTGTAAGGCGGAGGGAAACTATGTGGAGGTGAACTTTTCTCGAAGCTGAGGGACTGACCACCTCAAGAACTATGTAGAGGTGAACTCTTCTCGAAGCTGAGGGACTGACCACCTCAAGAACTATGTGGAGGTGAACTCTTCTCGAAGCTGAGGGACTGACCACCTCAAGAACTATGTGGAGGTGAACTCTTCTCGAAGCTGAGGGACTGACCACCTCAAGAACTATGTAGAGGTGAACTCTTCTCGAAGCTGAGGGACTGACCACCTCAAGAACTATGTAGAGGTGAACTCTTCTCAAAGCTCAGGGACTGACCACCTCAAGAACTATGTGGAGGTGAACTCTTCTCAAAGCTGAGGGACTGACCACCTCAAGAACTATGTGGAGGTGTACTCTTCTCGAAGCTGAGGGACCGACCACCTCAAGAACTATGTGGACGTGAACTCTTCTCGATGCTGAGGGACCGACCACCTCAAGAACTCCCTCAAGGTTAATGGACTGATCACATCTATATCTCCCCACTACTACTACTGCTCTCTTCGTATCTATTCTCTGTATTTGACTGAAGAAACCTACCCTGTAGGTGAAACGTTTAACAATAAAGATGTGCAAGAAAGGTATAAAATACCGACAATATGAAAGTTAAGACACATGTGCAACATCTGGATATCTTTATTGTAGTAGACGTTTCGCCATCCAGTGGCTTTATCAATACAGATTCTAGGACATAATAGGAAGACAGTAGAACTATATACAAAAGATGAGGTAATCAGTCCCTCGGCCTTGGAGTTAGTGTTCACAGCTTCATGGTGGAGGAGAATCTGGAGCAAAGACAAGAAGACTGGCGGTTTATATAGGCGTCAGTGGATAGGGACGGGCAGCAGACGAGGGCAAAGTCACTGGTAGGCGGGATTCCCCAGTGGAAGTAGGTCCTTCCCAAAGAGATGGGTTAGTTGCAGCAGCCGTGAAGAAGGTCTTGTAGATGTCCTCTGAACCAAGATTCCATGATGTTGCAGTGTCTGACAAGTTGTGCAAGAAAGGTATAAAATACCGACAATATGAAAGTTAAGACACATGTGCAACATCTGGATATCTTTATTGTAGTAGACGTTTCGCCATCCAGTGACTTTATCAATACAGATTCTAGGACATAATAGGAAGACAGTAGAACTATATACAAAAGATGAGGTAATCAGTCCCTCGGCCTTGGAGTTAGTGTTCACAGCTTCATGGTGGAGGAGAATCTGGAGCAAAGACAAGAAGACTGGCGGTTTATATAGGCGTCAGTGGATAGGGACGGGCAGCAGACAAGGGCAAAGTCACTGGTAGGCGGGATTCCCCAGTGGAAGTAGGTCCTTCCCAAAGAGATGGGTTAGTTGCAGCAGCCGTGAAGAAGGTCTTGTAGATGTCCTCTGAACCAAGATTCCATGATGTTGCAGTGTCTGACAAGTTGTGCAAGAAAGGTATAAAATACCGACAATATGAAAGTTAAGACACATGTGCAACATCTGGATATCTTTATTGTAGTAGACGTTTCGCCATCCAGTGGCTTTATCAATACACTGCAACATCATGGAATCTTGGTTCAGAGGACATCTACAAGACCTTCTTCACGGCTGCTGCAACTAACCCATCTCTTTGGGAAGGACCTACTTCCACTGGGGAATCCCGCCTACCAGTGACTTTGCCCTCGTCTGCTGCCTGTCCCTATCCACTGACGCCTATATAAACCGCCAGTCTTCTTGTCTTTGCTCCAGATTCTCCTCCACCATGAAGCTGTGAACACTAACTCCAAGGCCGAGGGACTGATTACCTCATCTTTTGTATATAGTTCTACTGTCTTCCTATTATGTCCTAGAATCTGTATTGATAAAGCCACTGGATGGCGAAACGTCTACTACAATAAAGATATCCAGATGTTACACATGTGTCTTAACTTTCATATTGTCGGTATTTTATACCTTTCTTGCACAACTTGTCAGACACTGCAACATCATGGAATCTTGGTTCAGAGGACATCTACAAGACCTTCTTCACGGCTGCTGCAACTAACCCATCTCTTTGGGAAGGACCTACTTCCACTGGGGAATCCCGCCTACCAGTGACTTTGCCCTCGTCTGCTGCCTGTCCCTATCCACTGACGCCTATATAAACCGCCAGTCTTCTTGTCTTTGCTCCAGATTCTCCTCCACCATGAAGCTGTGAACACTAACTCCAAGGCCGAGGGACTGATTACCTCATCTTTTGTATATAGTTCTACTGTCTTCCTATTATGTCCTAGAATCTGTATTGATAAAGCCACTGGCCATGTAGTCACAAACTGTAAGGCTGGAGATGATGTCCTGGTAGTCAGTAAATGGGGGGCTGATAGTGCTGTCCTGGGAGACAGTAATGGGGAAGCTGGAGGTGCTGTCCTGGGAGACAGTAATGGTGAAGCTGGAGGTGCTGTCCTGGGAGACAGTAATGGTGAAGCTGGAGATGCTGTCCTGGGAGACAGTAATGGGGAAGCTGGAGATGCTGTCCTGGGAGACAGTAATGGTGAAGCTGGAGATTTTGTCCAGGTAGTCGGGAATTATACGCAGGAAGAAATACATATAAATGACCCCATAGGGGACAGGAGCCATAGTAGGGAAACAAGTGTAGTCAAAGATAAGATAAAACCAATATTGCAAACTAGAAATACCGCAGGAAATAGCAAACAAGAGGACTCCACTAGCAATAGTGAGGATATATTACCAAAAACAAATGGTGGGAGCTCCATTGTTGGTGCTAGGGAGGATAGAAGTAAGACAGGGAAACATGCACCAACAGGGAATACAGTCACAGAAACCCAAGGCAAACGGAAACCAAGCCTGTGCACATACTATGCACTCGGTATCTGCTGGCATGGGAAATCTGGAAAAACAGATGGGACGTGCAACTATGACCACCCTAGGAAATGCCATGCCCATATGACAACAGGAAAATGCAAACTCCCTTCCTGTAAGCTTTTTCACCCTGAACTGTGTACCTCTTCAGTACAGGAAAGACTGTGCTATAACTTAAATTGCCAGGCATACAATCTAAAGGGGACAAAAAGATACAAAACATCCAGGCCATGGGAAAACCTGGGTAGCCACAGCCACTCAAGAGGGAGAGGTTTTTTAGTGCCAGGAAGGAAAAAAAAACTGGCAGGAAATGGCAGAAATCGTACACCAAATCCAGTCATTCCTGGAGTGGAACCACAGTCGATGGCCTCCACTCCAAACCAACAGATACAGATACTAATGCCGGGAAAAAAATCCCCCCCCAGTACCAACAATACCACCAGTCCGATAACATTCTTCTTTGCAAATATACAGGGTCTAAAGCCAGCAACAAACAACAAAATACCTTTCATCCGTGGACTGCTTGCAGAGGCAAAGGCAATGTTCGCGGCTTTCACTGAGACCCACATAAAGGATCACTTGGACAACGAAATATGGATCCCAGGTTACAACCTATACAGATGTGACAGAGTGAACAGGCAAAAGGGGGGGGTTGGCCTGTACATTGCAGAGTCACTTGTTTGCACAGAACTGCTAAATGCCTCAAATGATGTAGTGGAAGTTTTAGCAGTAAAGGTCGAGAACCAAAACCTAGTCATTGTGATAGTCTACAAGCCTCCGGATGCAACATCCCAGCAATTCCAGGAACAGCTGTTAAAAATTGACCACTGTCTGGAAAACCTTCCAGCTCCTGCACCCAACATCTTGCTCCTGGGGGATTTCAACTTAAGGCACCTAAAATGGAGGAATATAGCAAATAATATTGTTGCAGTAATAACACCAGGAGGCAGCTCTGATGAAAACTCACACTCACGCGAGCTTTTAAATCTCTGCACAAAATTCAATTTAAACCAGCAAATAATAGAGCCTACTAGACTGGAGAATACACTAGACCTCATCTTCACTAACAATGATGATCTGATAAGAAATATCACCATATCAAAAACAATATACTCAGATCACAACATAATTGAGGTTCAGTCATGTATGCGCGGAGCCCCAGACCGACATAATGAGATTAGTCACGAGGGAGCATTCACCAAATTCAACTTCAATAACAAAAACATAAAGTGGGACCAAGTAAACCAAGTCCTAACCGATATAAGCTGGGAAGATATACTAAGCAACACAGACCCCAACTTATGCCTAGAACAGATTAACTCGGTGGCACTCGATGTATGCACAAGGCTTATTCCTCTAAGAAAAAGGAGGAGTAGATGTAAAACAGAAAGAGACAGGCGCTCCCTTTACAGGCGACGGAAAAGAATAACAGAGCGGCTAAAAGAGGTCAATATATCTGAAATGCGTAGGGAGACACTGGTCAGAGAAATAGCAAGCATCGAACTTAAGCTAAAAGAATCCTTTAGGAGTCAGGAATCGCGGGAAGAACTAAAAGCCATAAATGAAATCGAAAGAAACCCAAAGTATTTCTTCTCCTATGCCAAATCAAAATCGAGAACAACGTCCAGTATTGGGCCCCTACTTAAACAAGATGGGTCCTACACAGATGACAGCAAGGAAATGAGTGAGCTACTCAAGTCCCAATATGACTCAGTTTTTAGCAAGCCGCTAACCAGACTGAGAGTCGAAGATCAAAATGAATTTTTTATGAGAGAGCCACAAAATTTGATTAACACAAGCCTATCCGATGTTATCCTGACGCCAAATGACTTCGAACAGGCGATAAATGACATGCCCATGCACTCTGCCCCAGGGCCAGACTCGTGGAACTCTGTGTTCATCAAGAACTGCAAGAAGCCCCTATCACGAGCTTTTACCATCCTATGGAGAGGGAGCATGGACACGGGGGTCGTCCCACAGTTACTAAAAACAACAGACATAGCCCCACTCCACAAAGGGGGCAGTAAAGCAACAGCAAAGAACTACAGACCAATAGCACTAACATCCCATATCATAAAAATCTTTGAAAGGGTCCTAAGAAGCAAGATCACCACGCATCTAGAAACCCATCAGTTACACAACCCAGGGCAACATGGGTTTAGAACAGGTCGCTCCTGTCTGTCTCAACTATTGGACCACTACGACAAGGTCCTAAATGCACTAGAAGACAAAAAGAACGCAGATGTAATATATACAGACTTTGCAAAAGCCTTCGACAAGTGTGACCATGGCGTAATAGCGCACAAAATGCGTGCTAAAGGAATAACAGGAAAAGTCGGTCGATGGATCTATAATTTCCTCACTAACAGAACACAGAGAGTAGTCGTCAACAGAGTAAAGTCCGAGGCAGCTACGGTGAAAAGCTCTGTTCCACAAGGCACAGTACTCGCTCCCATCTTGTTCCTCATCCTTATATCCGACATAGACAAGGATGTCAGCCACAGCACCGTGTCTTCCTTTGCAGATGACACCCGAATCTGCATGACAGTGTCTTCCATTGCAGACACTGCAAAGCTCCAGGCAGACATCAACCAAATCTTTCAGTGGGCTGCAGAAAACAATATGAAGTTCAACGATGAGAAATTTCAATTACTCAGATATGGTAAGCATGAGGAAATTAAATCTTCATCAGAGTACAAAACAAATTCTGGCCACAAAATAGAGCGAAACACCAACGTCAAAGACCTGGGAGTGATCATGTCGGAGGATCTCACCTTCAAGGACCATAACATTGTATCAATCGCATCTGCTAGAAAAATGACAGGATGGATAATGAGAACCTTCAAAACTAGGGAGGCCAAGCCCATGATGACACTCTTCAGGTCACTTGTTCTATCTAGGCTGGAATATTGCTGCACACTAACAGCACCTTTCAAGGCAGGTGAAATTGCCGACCTAGAAAATGTACAGAGAACTTTCACGGCGCGCACAACGGAGATAAAACACCTCAATTATTGGGAGCGCTTGAGGTTCCTAAACCTGTATTCCCTGGAACGCAGGAGGGAGAGATACATGATTATATACACCTGGAAAATCCTAGAGGGACTAGTACCGAACTTGCACACGAAAATCACTCATTACGAAAGCAAAAGACTTGGCAGACTATGCACCATCCCCCCAATGAAAAGCAGGGGTGTCACTAGCACGTTAAGAGACCATACAATAAGTGTCAGGGGCCCGAGACTGTTCAACTGCCTCCCAGTACACATAAGGGGGATTACCAACAGACCCCTGGCAGTCTTCAAGCTGGCACTGGACAAGCACCTAAAGTCAGTTCCGGATCAGCCGGGCTGTGGCTCGTATGTTGGTTTGCGTGCAGCCAGCAGCAACAGCCTGGTTGATCAGGCTCTGATCCACCAGGAGGCCTGGTCTCAGACCGGGCCGCGGGGGCGTTGACCCCCGGAACTCTCTCCAGGTAAACTCCAGGATGGCGAAACGTCTACTACAATAAAGATATCCAGATGTTGCACATGTGTCTTAACTTTCAACAATAAAGATACCCAACTGTGGCGCCTGTGGTTATTCATTTAACATAACTAAATCTAACTTAATTGAACGTAACCTAATCAATCTGACACTAACCTAACCAAGGTCCAAACTAAACCTAGCTTAAACCTAGCTAAATGTAAACTAACGTAGCTAAACATGACTTAACTAAATCTAACTAAACATAACTACTGTAAACCTAGCTTAACACAGCTGAACCTAATTAGACCCTAACATTGCTTAACTATAAGTAGCCTAATTAAACCTATCTTTACCTAGCAAATCATGAATGAACTAAATCTAGCCTAACATAGCTAAACCTAACCAAGCTTAACCTAAGACAGCAAAACCTAACTAACTCCAACCTCGAAGATTTTAATCGCACAATTAACCCATAGGGTTAGTATCCCAGGATATTCGAATATAGCCACTTTGGCTTATTTCCACTGACGCCTTATAATCTACCCCAGAATAAGATAAGATTTGTTCGGATTTTTTAACCCGGAGTGTTAGCCACCCAGTCAGAGCGTCATCGAGGACTGTCGTATTTCCTTTTGGATCCCTTAGTCTTGTCTCCTAGGATGCGACCCACACCAGTCGACTAACACCCTGGTGCCTATTTACTGTTAGGTGAACAGGGACAGCAGGTGTAAGGAAACACGCCCAGTATTTCTTCTAGCGTCGGGGATCGAACCACTGACACTCAGTGTGTGTGGCCAACCAAGCCACAGAGGACCTGAGGCTACCACAACAGTTTACTAACTCCCAGCTACCCACTTTTTGCTTGGTGAAAAATAGGCAACAGCTGCAAGGAAAGGAGTGAAGGAAAAACGTGCCTTACGTTGTACTGGGATCGAACCAAGATCCTTACAATGTGAGAAGGAGATAATACTGCTTTAGTCACGAGCCGTAGCTAAACTAGCCTAGCCTAGCTTGACGTAACATTCCAAAAACTAACCTAGACCAGCATCGTATTAGACCATTCGGCTCACAACCAAAAATACCTGGGCTGAAGGTTGAGCTGCGTGTTATACAAGAACCAGTCGACTAATACAAGCTGCGTCTGTTACATAGCAGTAAACACCTGACCATTATAGATTAAATATTAAATCTGCTGCCCCTGTTAACTAAAACCAAATAAATAGCTGTTGAGGGTCGCATTCTGATAAAGAGCTCTCAAGAGCCCAAAGTAAAATAAACAATAACCTAGGAAGGCTGACCTTCCTGGGTTGCTGCGAGTTATTCAACCCAAGAAAGTTTTGTACTAGAATAACATACTAATTCTGATCTAGTTAAGCAGCCTAGAAACGTCCAAGGGCCATTATCAACGTCGACCCACTGTGAGACTGTTACTATCCCCCACCTGGACAACCAACATTAAGAATGGATTCTGGAATTGGATTTTGCCGCCGAAGCGGCTAGTGTATTGTTCACCCCATATCTATCCTGTGGAGAGTAGCGCATTAACATGTGGATATACAAAAGGCCTAGGAACCAGGGCCCAAAAGGCTTTACATGAGTACGTCTGGATTTATATCTACAGTTCACTTATCTGTTACAAGCAAATTTAGGAAATTTGCTTAATATATCTGGTAACTTATTTTCATCAACACGATATCTTGACATATCACATAGGTTATTATACTGTCTATCTCTATATTCCTCAATAAAGCACATAGAGTTCAAGATAGTGACCAAAGGGCGGCCACATACATTTGGTTTGATCATCACCTGTGTGTCTGGTGAACACCCAGAAATACTTGTAACCAAGCCTAACCCTGGCTACTACATCAGTTAGTCTCTCCACATTACAAGTTGCTCCATAAACGTATTATCTACGTTCATGTCATCATAGCTGCTCTGGCTTCTAACTGCTCTCCCATAACATTCAGTTTTATTATTTACTTCTCTCCTAATATTATTCCTAAAGATAGACGCAGATACATTCTAGAACCTTTACCCGGAGTTTACCTGGAGAGAGTTCCGGGGGTCAACGCCCCCGCGGCCCGGTCTGTGACCAGGCCTCCTGGTGGATCAGAGCCTGATCAACCAGGCTGTTGCTGCTGGCTGCACGCAAACCAACGTACGAGCCACAGCCCGGCTGGTCAGGAACCGACTTTAGGTGCTTGTCCAGTGCCAGCTTGAAGACTGCCAGGGGTCTGTTGGTAATCCCCCTTATGTATGCTGGGAGGCAGTTGAACAGTCTCGGGCCCCTGACACTTATTGTATGGTCTCTTAACGTGCTAGTGACACCCCTGCTTTTCATTGGGGGGATGTTGCATCGTCTGCCAAGTCTTTTGCTTTCGTAGTGAGTGATTTTCGTGTGCAAGTTCGGTACTAGTCCCTCTAGGATTTTCTAGGTGTATATAATCATGTATCTCTCCCGCCTGCGTTCCAGGGAATACAGTTTCAGGAACCTCAAGCGCTCCCATTAATTGAGGTGTTTTATCTCCGTTATGCGCACCGTGAAGGTTCTCTGTACATTTTCTAGGTCAGCAATTTCACCTGCCTTGAAAGGTGCTGTTAATGTGCAGCAATATTCCAGCCTAGATAGAACAAGTGACCTGAAGAGTGTCATCATGGGCTTGGCCTCCCTAGTTTTGAAGGTTCTCATTATCCATCCTGTCATTTTTCTAGCAGATGCGATTGATACAATGTTATGGTCCTTGAAGGTGAGATCCTCCGACATGATCACTCCCAGGTCTTTGACGTTGGTGTTTCGCTCTATTTGTGGCCAGAATTTGTTTTGTACTCTGATGAAGATTTAATTTCCTCATGCTTACCATATCTGAGTAATTGAAATTTCTCATCGTTGAACTTCATATTGTTTTCTGCAGCCCACTGAAAGATTTGGTTGATGTCTGCCTGGAGCTTTGCAGTGTCTGCAATGGAAGACACTGTCATGCAGATTCTGGTGTCATCTGCAAAGGAAGACACGGTGCTGTGGCTGACATCCTTGTCAATGTCGGATATGAGGATGAGGAACAAGATGGGAGCGAGTACTGTGCCTTGTGGAACAGAGCTTTTCACCGTAGCTGCCTCGGACTTTACTCTGTTGACGACTACTGTGTTCTGTTAGTGAGGAAATTATAGATCCATCGACCGACTTTTCCTGTTATTCCTTTAGCACGCACTTTGTGCGCTATTACGCTATTACGGAGGCTTTTGCAAAGTCTGTATATATTACATCTGCATTCTTTTTGTCTTCTAGTGCATTTAGGACCTTGTCGTAGTGATCCAGTAGTTGAGACAGACAGGAGCGACCTGTTCTAAACCCATGTTGCCCTGGGTTGTGTAACTGATGGGTTTCTAGATGGGTGGTGATCTTGCTTCTTAGGACCCTTTCAAAGATTTTTATGATACGGGATGTTAGTGCTATCGGTCTGTAGTTCTTTGCTGTTGCTTTACTGCCCCCTTTGTGGAGTGGGGCTATGTCTGTTGTTTTTAGTAACTGTGGGACGACCCCCGTGTCCATGCTCCCTCTCCATAGGATGGAAAAGGCTCGTGATAGGGGCTTCTTGCAGTTCTTGATGAACAAGGAGTTCCATGAGTCTGGCCCTGGGGCAGAGTGCATGAGCATGTCATTTATCGCCTGTTCGAAGTCATTTGGCGTCAGGATAACATCGGATAGGCTTGTGTTAACCAAATTTTGTGGCTCTCTCATAAAAAATTCATTTTGATCTTCGACTCTCAGTCTGGTTAGCGGCTTGCTAAAAACTGAGTCATATTGGGACTTGAGTAGCTCACTCATTTCCTTGCTGTCATCTGTGTAGGACCCATCTTGTTTAAGCAGGGGCCCAATACTGGACGTTGTTCTCGACTTTGATTTGGCATAGGAGAAGAAATACTTTGGGTTTCTTTCGATTTCATTTATGGCTTTTAGTTCTTCCCGCGATTCCTGACTCCTATAAGATTCCTTTAGCTTGAGTTCGATGCTTGCTATTTCTCTGACCAGTGTCTCCCTACGCATATCAGATATATTGACCTCTTTTAGCCGCTCTGTTATTCTTTTCCATCGCCTGTAAAGGGAGCGCCTGTCTCTTTCTATTTTACATCTACTCCTCCTTTTTCTTAGAGGAATAAGCCTTGTGCATACATCGAGTGCCACCAAGTTAATCTGTTCTAGGCATAAGTTGGGGTCTGTGTTGCTTAGTATATCTTCCCAGCTTATATCGGTTAGGACTTGGTTTACTTGGTCCCACTTTATGTTTTTGTTATTGAAGTTGAATTTGGTGAATGCTCCCTCGTGACTAGTCACATTATGTCGGTCTGGGGCTCCACGCATACATGTCTGAACCTCAATTATGTTGTGATCTGAGTATATTGTTTTTGATATGGTGACATTTCTTATCAGATCATCATTGTTAGTGAAGATGAGGTCTAGTGTATTCTCCAGTCTAGTAGGCTCTATTATTTGCTGGTTTAAATTGAATTTTGTGCAGAGATTTAAAAGCTCGTGTGAGTGTGAGTTTTCATCAGAGCTGCCTCCTGGTGTTATTACTGCAACAATATTATTTGCTATATTCCTCCATTTTAGGTGCCTTAAGTTGAAATCCCCCAGGAGCAAGATGTTGGGTGCAGGAGCTGGAAGATTTTCCAGACAGTGGTCAATTTTTAACAGCTGTTCCTGGAATTGCTGGGATGTTGCATCCGGAGGCTTGTAGACTACCACAATGACTAGGTTTTGGTTCTCGACCTTTACTGCTAAAACTTCCACTACATCATTTGAGGCATTTAGCAGTTCTGTGCAAACAAGTGACTCTGCAATGTACAGGCCAACTCCCCCCTTTTGCCTGTTCACTCTGTCACATCTGTATAGGTTGTAACCTGGGATCCATATTTCGTTGTCCAAGTGATCCTTTATGTGGGTCTCAGTGAAAGCCGCGAACATTGCCTTTGCCTCTGCAAGCAGTCCACGGATGAAAGGTATTTTGTTGTTTGTTGCTGGCTTTAGACCCTGTATATTTGCAAAGAAGAATGTCATCGGACAGTACAGTCACAGTACATCACCCACCACCCTACATGCACAGTAAGTCACCCATCACCCAACCCCCACAGTAAGTCACCCACCACCCTGTACCCACACTACATCATCCACCTCCCTACACCCAGAGTAAGTAACCCACTGCCCTACACCCACAGTAAGTCACTCATCACACTACACCCACAGTAAGTCCCTCACCACCCTGCACCCACAATAAGACACCCACCATCCTACACCCACAGTAAGTCACCTACCATCCTACACCCACAATAAGACACCCACCACCCTACACCCACAGTAAGTCACCCACTGCCCTACACCCACGAGAAGACACCCACCACCCTACACCCACAATAAATCACCCACCACCCTACACCCACAATAAGACATCCACCACTGTACACCCACAATAAGACACCCACCACCCTACACCCACAGTAAGTCACCCACCACCCTACACCGATAATAAGACACCCACCACCGTACACCCACAGTAAGTCACCTACCACTGAACACCCACAGTACATCCACAATAAGACACCATTTGCCTCTCAACCACTGGGGAGAGAGGACGCTCGTTTGGACTGCTGCACCTGCCCTCTGGTGGTTTTCTTTGGCAGTGCATCGACAAAATGGTGGAGGGAGGGGGACGCCATGTAAACACCGTCTGCATTGAGCTCGTCGGAGGCACGCTTAGTACTGCAACGATGAACGTCTTACTGCCAACCATCATCAGAGACGTCTACGGTGTACCAACAGAGGAATTATATGGTGTGGCGCTGAATGGGATGTCGAGGATCTTCGTCAGATTGAATCGTGCCAGTTTGTATGACAAGCTCGTTGAAGAATTCCAGGAGAAGAGAATAACTGTCAACTTGGTGGTTGACGTCATCATGCATGATGTATCCAAACATTACTCATGGGTTAAGGTGTGTAATGTACTTTTCGAGGCAACTGTGTATGGGCTGAAGGAGGCATTTAGCAGCTATGGTCGGGTCCATTCGGCGACAATGGGAGTCTGGAAGGATGGGCCATATGAGGGGCTCCCTGAGGGATCCTACACCCTCAAAATGTCGTTGGCCCTGCCGATCCCGTCATATGTGACGTTGGTGGGACACAGAACGCAGGTTTTCATGCATTACACTGGTCAGCAGCGGACGTGTCGCCTGTGTTGCTCATATGATCATATGGTGGCACAGTGCCCCAGGCGGAAATCGTCCAGAGGGCCGGGAGCATCAGCAGTGGAGCAACGATTGTGTGATTTGGGGTCCGAGGGGGATGGCGGAGCTGACTTGCGGAGTAGTCGCTGGAACGAGGAGGTAGACCCTAAGGAACAGTCGGCTGACAGGTGTGTAATGCTCCCTGAGCGTTCAGAGGATGTGGATGGATTGTCAGGAGAGCAAGGGTGTCAGGATAGTGTACCTCATGAGAGCTTCATGGACGAGGTACTCCAGGAGTTTTTTGGGAACGACTGTGACTGGTGTCCTCAGTGAAGGTGAGGAAGTCACGATGGTCCCATCGCCTGGGGAAGGGAACCCCAGTACAGGTACCTTGCAGCAGGTGGTGCAAGGAGCAAGGACAGGACGTGGATATGAGTGTCAATGGTGGCTCCAGAAAGAGAACGACTGGAATGGTGGAGGTAGAGGAGGTTCTCAAGCCAGGCCAGCGCCCAGGGAAAAAGGCGTGGGTGGCAGAGGAGTTGAAAGAGGTACAGGCTGGTCCAGTGACATAGGAGCTATGTAGTAGATGGGTACGGGAGAGGGTGAACAGGCGAAGACCTGTGAGGTGCCTGGGCACCGAACGGGGAAAAGTGCCATGAGTAAACCACAGCGGAATAGAGGAAAGCCGCCGTTTATATAGCTTTCAGGTGTGTCACTCTTAACGTGAATGATCTATGGTCGGAGATCAAGCGAGTGTGGTTAGTCTGGTTCTTACGCAGGTACTGGGTTGATGTGTGTTTTTTACAGGAACACAATTTTCAGTATAGATGTGATTTAAGATTGGACAGTTACAAGATGTATGTTAGTTCTGCCAGGCAGTTAAAAGGGGGAGTTGCAATAGTCATCAAGGACACCAGCCTCTTGCGCCTCACTGGTTGGGAGGAGGGGGGGAGGGTAGTGAGAGTAGATGGGATATGGAGTGAGAGGCGTGTTTGTCTTATAGGTGCATATATGCCGGCGTCGGGTAATGTAAGGGTTAAAGCAGATTTTGTGAGGGATGACTTGTTGTATTTTTTACGGGCATTGCCCGCGGTCACGATCATCGGCGGGGATTGGAACTGTGTGATTCGTGAAAGGGGCGTGGAACCAAGGGGGGCAGGGTGTGTACCTGGAGAGACCTGGAGTTTACCTGGAGAGAGTTTCGGGGGTCAACGCCCCCGCGGCCCGGTCTGTGACCAGGCCTCCTGGTGGATCAGCCCCTGATCAACCAGGCTGTTGCTGCTGGCTGCACGCAAACCAACGTACGAGCCACAGCCCGGCTGATCAGGAACTGACTTTAGGTGCTTGTCCAGTGCCAGCTTGAAGACTGCCAGGGGTCTGTTGGTAATCCCCCTTATGTGTGCTGGGAGGCAGTTGAACAGTCTCGGGCCCCTGACACTTATTGTATGGTCTCTTAACGTGCTAGTGACACCCCTGCTTTTCATTGGGGGGATGGTGCATCGTCTGCCAAGTCTTTTGCTTTCGTAGTGAGTGATTTTCGTGTGCAAGTTCGGTACTAGTCCCTCTAGGATTTTCCAGGTGTATATAATCATGTATCTCTCCCTCCTGCGTTCCAGGGAATACAGGTTTAGAAACCTCAAGCGCTCCCAGTAATTGAGGTGTTTTATCTCCGTTATGCGCGCCATGAAAGTTCTCTGTACATTTTCTAGGTCGGCAATTTCACCTGCCTTGAAAGGTGCTGTTAGAGTGCAGCAATATTCCAGCCTAGATAGAACAAGTGACCTGAAGAGTGTCATCATGGGCTTGGCCTCCCTAGTTTTGAAGGTTCTCATTATCCATCCTGTCATTTTTCTAGCAGATGCGATTGATACAATGTTATGGTCCTTGAAGGTGAGATCCTCCGACATAATCACTCCCAGGTCTTTGACGTTGGTGTTTCGCTCTATTTTGTGGCCAGAATTTGTTTTGTACTCTGATGAAGATTTAATTTCCTCATGTTTACCATATCTGAGTAATTGAAATTTCTCATCGTTGAACTTCAGCATATTTTTGTCAGGCGAGAATATGCGGCACGATTAGACAGAATTTACGTAATGTGGGGTATAGAGGTGAGGGACATGCAAATGGTCGACATAGGTTTCTCAGATCACAGAGCAGTAATAGCTAACTTGCAGTGGCAGGGAGTAGTCAGAGTTCATGCTGGTTATTGGAAGTTGAACATAGGATTGCTTAGGGGTGAGGAAGGGGGTGCGGGGTTTGAAGAATGGTGGGGTAGAGTCACTGAGAGTAGGGATAGGGTACTGCAGCTCGTCGACTGGTGGGAGTTGAAAGCAAAGCCTTGCATTGCAACGTTTTTCTGAGGCAGGGGGAGGGAAGAAGCGAGGTGACATGACAGCTTACAAAATTATTTGGAATCACAGCTGAAGGATTGTTACGACAGGGGATGTGGGGGGGTGATGAAGTGGAATCTGTAAGGGATAGACTTGCAGACATCCACAACAAACAGTTTAATGGGATACGTTATTGTTCAGGATTGGAGGGCATGATATGGGGCAACAAGCCGTCTGGGTTTGTGTTAAGGAAGTTCTGAGAATGTCGTGCTGTGACTACCATGTTGTGATTAGTGGCAAGCTCCAGGGTGGGGGATACCAGGATGGTATGGTTTTCGCCACTACAGAAAGCATGAGCTATTACGCTGATGCTTGATTTCGCGAAAGATGGAGGGGGTGGGTGGGTATCGTTTCACACGATTTGGCGGGGGAGGGTCGAGATGTACTAGGGACAAAGCTTAGAGAGAGGATGGAGGAGGATATACGTGAGGAGGAGGTAGTAGAGGCAATTTTTGGGATGCGGACTGGCAAGATGCCGGGCATTGATGGGTTACCAATTGAATTTTATAGGATGCATTGGGGTTGCATTAGGCATCTGTTTGTCAGGGTTCTAAATAATGTGTTGGCAGGTGGGAGGATGGGTCAGTCCCAATGAATGGGTGTTGTAGTGTTGGTTCCTAAGAAAGGAGGCGGGCATCGCCTGAGTGCTTACAGGGCAATTTCTTTAATGTGTGTGTAGATTACAAGGTTTTTGCGGGGATATTGGGCAATCGTTTGAAGGGGGCCCTGGGGTCGGTATTGCATGTAGGACAGTATGGAATTCCAGGGAGAAGTATGAGGGAGGGGCATGGACATATCAAAGATTTCCTGGAGGGGGGTGGGGGAGGAGGTGCTCTTGGTTTGAACTGGGAAAATGCATATGAATGTGTGGATAAGGGTTTTATGCGTGAGTGTTTGTTTGGCTTGGGTTTTGGTGTGAAAGTAGTGGGTTGAGTGGAAACATTGTATGCCGTGGTGAGTGGATGACTGGGGAACAATATATGCATGGAACGAGGTTTGAGGCAGGGATGGCCGCTTTCCCAAATCTTGTTCGCATGTGTACAAGATCCGTTTTATGAGCTGGTGGATAGCGGGGAAGGAGGGGGTGTCAGAATCAGTCAGGGGGGCGTATAGTGAGGTATGTTGATGATACAACGGTTTTGATTAGTGCACAGGAGGATTTCATCTACGTGGATGAGGTCATTGAAAAGTTTGGGACGGCAACAGGTATGAGGGTTAACAGGTGTAAGTCGATGTTGCTAGAGGTGGGGAGCTGGGTGGGAGGGAGAATGGGTGAGGGTTTTGGATGGACATGTGTGGATAGGATTACGATTTGTGGGATTACGTATTTGGCTGGCGGACAAACAATCAAGCAGGGAAGTTAATTAGGTGGCAGTACGGGACAAGGTGCTGGGTAGATTACGAGGATTACGAGCCAGGGATTCCTCGTTACACCAACGGGTGATGATCGTGAATTCGCTTGTGTATAGCAAAGTCTGGGGAGTGGTAGCTGTTTATCCTTTGAGGGCCTGTGACGTAACGGAGATACAGAGACAGGTGTTGAGGTATGTTTGGGGATATGGATGGGCATGGTTAGGATGTGAGGTGGTGA
This sequence comes from Cherax quadricarinatus, assembly GCF_038502225.1. Taxonomy (NCBI): domain Eukaryota; kingdom Metazoa; phylum Arthropoda; class Malacostraca; order Decapoda; family Parastacidae; genus Cherax; species Cherax quadricarinatus. Next base: position 45,136,206 of record NC_091301.1, on the reverse strand, counting down.
TGTCTGGAGTACTTGTTGGGGGTTTAGGTTTGCTAGCTTTGGGACCTAGGGTGAGAGCAATATATGTACGGGTGTGTTACTTAAGATTAGGGGGACTAGGATGTAGCATGGGAGAGGTTGGAAGAGAAGTCCGATGTTGGTGGCGTGGAAAAGAACTAGAAGCGTGTGAAGACTTGATGCGATTCATGTTAAAAGTGAGGGATGTCTGTGGTATGCACGTATGAAGGCTGGTGAATGTAGGATTTCGGCTGGAAGCATTGTCAGGGGTGGAGATCTATCCCACGTATAACTGGAAGGTAATTTGGGAGGAATTCCGGCGGTTTCGTATACCAGCTAAGGCCCGTGAGGTGGTGTAAAGTTTTATGATGGGGATCCTGGCGTCTAAGGTAATGTTATGGAAAATCGGTTTTGTTGAGGATGCAACCTGCGTGCATTGTTGTGATGAAGAAACAGCTTTACACGCAATGTATTTTTGTCCATCCCTAGAAGAGGTAAGGTTGTGGATGCGAGGTGTTGTCGGGATGTTGGGAGGGGTGTGGGTGGCTATGTTAAGGATGTTACTCTTTGACGTGGATGGGCTGGCACAAGATGTGGCACGAGCATTAAGATATTTCATCGTGGACTATTTGTACATGTCTTGGGGAATGCGTGAGGTACGGGGCACTGGTAGGATCAGGGCGTTGGCTGCACGATTTTACAGAACAATGTGCAGAAATAGAAGCGTCTATGGTAGTAGGTGGGTTGAGTCTTTTCCTGAGGGGTATCACAGTATGACGGTGGTAAAACTTCGGGGATTAGTTGGAACAGGGCGGCAATGGGCTGGTAGACAGCGATGATCTAGCGTGAAGGTGGATTGAGTAGTAGTATGATAAGGGTGGAAGCGGGAGGGGGAGGAGAGGGATGGTTCTTGTATGTTATTGTGGATGAGCAATGGCTTCGCCAGTTGCATTAGTTGCAACGTTGGTTGTTTTGTTTATCTAAGTTGAAATAATAAATATGTCTGCTTTTGTATGATCAGTTATCCATTATAGTGTTGTGGAGTCTCTATTGAACGGTATGCTTTACATGTATTGAGTTCCACTTAACGTACTTTGCTTATGCTTGTTGTCCTGTGCACCCGGGGACACCTGGTTGTGTAGAGGACTCTGTTATCATGTGTTAAATAACCCTTTGATTTTATGTTGTGAGGATATCTGGAGGTTGTCACTGTTATGTTATGTATAAAAAAGTACTGCTTTAAATGCACTATAACGCTTTGGTGGAGTTATCCCTTATATATATGTGACCTATAATAGAACTGATTCGGTCATTTTATGTTAAGTGTTAGAGTGTGTTTGAATCATGACGAAAATTGTAAGTCATTGTGTGCGCTATATATTGCTAGTTGTACATGTTTAGGTATAATATACGTGTTTCGTGTATATGTAGGAAAGCATATATGTGAAAGGTGGATAGGGTATAGGGGATGGGACATGGCTACAGTCGGTGGCATGTGTGTTTATTGTAGAACTGTTACGTATTTTGTATTGCATTTTAACTGTTATGACTGTTGGTGTCTTGGCTCCAGTGAGCTCATGTATAGCACAATGTATACACTGTAAGATGTTTTTAATAAAAAATTAAAAAGTTAGGACAGCATCTGTTTTTTTCACTACCGTAGAGTTGATATTGTCATTAATATGTGTTCATAGGCTTAAATTAGTTTATAAGTTAAAGAAACAACGGAGAAATGTTGTACGTTTTGGTGAACTGGGGTAAACAGAGGAGGGGGTAGTTATACTGCTTGATTTTTTGTGGCATGTCATTTTTACTGTGTGTATATTGAAATTAGCAGATGGGAAGGGGTAAGAGGATTCTGTATTTTGTCTTACTTGCACAGTTATATCTTGATGCCATGGAATTATGTATAATGGCAGTATACATCTATCAGCTGTATGAAGTGTATATATATATATTTGACATTACTGCAGGTGGCAGTGTTCAGACAATGATGAATTTATATTGTCTGTCGATAATCTGATAGTGTATACTTTTGTTTAGTTAATGAACTGTAGGTTTTTAAATAAAATATATATATAAAAAAGACACCCACCACCGTACACCCACAGTAAGTTACCCACCACCATACACCCACAATAAGTTATACACCACCATACACCCACAGTAAGTTACCCACCACCGTACACCCACAGTAAGTTACCCACCACCATACACCCACAGTAAGTTACCCACCACCATACACCCACAATAAGTTATACACCACCATACACCCACAGTAAGTTACCCACCACCGTACACCCACAGTAAGTTACCCACCACCATACACCCACAGTAAGTTACCCACCACCATACACCCACAGTAAGTTACCCACCACCATACACCCACAGTAAGTTACCCACCACCATACACCCACAGTAAGTTACCCACCACCATACACCCACAGTAAGTTACCCACCACCATACACCCACAGTAAGTTACCCACCACCATACACCCACAGTAAGTTACCCACCACCATACACCCACAGTAAGTTACCCACCACCGTACACCCACAGTAAGTTACCCACCACCGTACACCCACAGTAAGTTACCCACCACCATACACCCACAGTAAGTTACCCACCACCGTACACCCACAGTAAGTTACCCACCACCGTACACCCACAGTAAGTTACCCACCACCGTACACCCACAGTAAGTTACCCACCACCGTACACCCACAGTAAGTTACCCACCACCGTACACCCACAGTAAGTTACCCACCACCGTACACCCACAGTAAGTTACCCACCACCGTACACCCACAGTAAGTTACCCACCACCATACACCAACAGTAAGTTACCCACAACCATACACCCACAGTAAGTTACCCACCACCATACACCCACAGTAAGTTACCCACCACCGTACACCCACAGTAAGTTACCCACCACCATACACCCACAGTAAGTTACCCACCACCGTACACCCACAGTAAGTTACCCTCCACCATACACCCACAGTAAGTTACCCACCACCGTACACCCACAGTAAGTTACCCACCACCGTACACCCACAGTAAGTTACCCACCACCATACACCCACAGTAAGTTACCCACCACCGTACACCCACAGTAAGTTACCCACCACCATACACCCACAGTAAGTTACCCACCACCGTACACCCACAGTAAGTTACCCACCACCATACACCCACAGTAAGTTACCCACCACCATACACCCACAGTAAGTTACCCACCACCGTACACCCACAGTAAGTTACCCACCACCATACACCCACAGTAAGTTACCCACCACCATACACCCACAGTAAGTTACCCACCACCGTACACCCACAGTAAGTTACCCACCACCGTACACCCACAGTAAGTTACCCACCACCATACACCTACAGTAAGTTACCCACCACCATACACCCACAGTAAGTTACCCACCACCATACACCCAAAGTCACCCACCACCCTACACCCACAACAAGACATCCACCACCGTACACCCACAGTAAGTCACCCACCACCGTACACCCACAGTAAGTTACCCACCACCATACACCCACAGTAAGTTACCCACCACCGTACACCCACAGTAAGTTACCCACCACCGTACACCCACAGTAAGTTACCCACCACCATACACCCACAGTAAGTTACCCACCACCGTACACCCACAGTAAGTTACCCACCACCGTACACCCACAGTAAGTTACCCACCACCGTACACCCACAGTAAGTTACCCACCACCGTACACCCACAGTAAGTTACCCACCACCGTACACCCACAGTAAGTTACCCACCACCATACACCAACAGTAAGTTACCCACAACCATACACCCACAGTAAGTTACCCACCACCATACACCCACAGTAAGTTACCCACCACCGTACACCCACAGTAAGTTACCCACCACCATACACCCACAGTAAGTTACCCACCACCGTACACCCACAGTAAGTTACCCTCCACCATACACCCACAGTAAGTTACCCACCACCGTACACCCACAGTAAGTTACCCACCACCGTACACCCACAGTACACCCCACAGTAAGTTACCCACCACCATACACCCACAGTAAGTTACCCACCACCATACACCCACAGTAAGTTACCCACCACCGTACACCCACAGTAAGTTACCCACCACCATACACCCACAGTAAGTTACCCACCACCATACACCCACAGTAAGTTACCCACCACCGTACACCCACAGTAAGTTACCCACCACCGTACACCCACAGTAAGTTACCCACCACCATACACCTACAGTAAGTTACCCACCACCATACACCCACAGTAAGTTACCCACCACCATACACCCAAAGTCACCCACCACCCTACACCCACAACAAGACATCCACCACCGTACACCCACAGTAAGTCACCCACCACCGTACACCCACAGTAAGTCACCGACCACTGTATACCCACAATAAGACACCCGCCACCCTACACCCACAGTAAGTCACCCACCACCCTACACCCACAAAAAGACACTCTCTAACGTACACCCACAGAAAGTCACCCACCACCCTACACTCACAATAAGACACCAATCACCGTACACCCATAGTAAGTCACCCACCACCGTACACCCACAATAAGTAACCCACCACCGTACACCCACAATACGACACCCACCACCCTACACCAACAATAAGACACCCACCACACTGCATCCACAATAAAACACCCACCACCCTACACCCACAATAAGACACCCACCACTCTACACCCACAGTAAGACACCCACCACCCTACACCCACAATAAGACACTCGCCACCCTACGCCCACAGTAAATCACCCACCACCCTACACCCACAATAAGACACTCGCCACCCTACGCCCACAGTAAATCACCCACCACCCTACACCCACAATACGATACCCACCACCCTACACTCACAATAAGACACTGGATGCCATAGAGGATAAACAAAATGGAGATGTAGTATACACAGACTTTGCGAAAGCCTTTGACAAGTGTGACCATGGTGTAATAGTGCACAAAATTTATGATAAGGGAGTAACAGGAAATGTTAGTAGATGGATCTATAACTTCCTAACAAACAGAACACAAAAAGTGTGAAGCGGCTACAGTGAAAAGCTCTGTTCCACAAGGCACAGTACTCGCTCCCACCCTGTTCCTCATCCTCATAACTGGCATAAACAGAGATGTAAGTCATAGCTCCGTGTCTTCCTTTGCGGATGACACCCGGATTGCCATGACAGTGTCCTCCATCAAAGACACCACAAGACTCCAAGCTGACATCGACCAAATCTTTAAATGGGCGGAAGAGAAATTTCTACTACTCAGACATGGAAAACTTGAGGAAATCAAAACTTTATCAGGGTACAAAATAAATTCTAACCACACAATAGAGCGAAAAAATTATGTGAAGGACCTGGGAGTGATAATTCAATTCTCTATAAGGGTTACAATGTGGGGTTTACAGGTTTTGGGTATTGTGTGGTTTACATGTTATAAAATACTAATTACAGAGGGGGCCACTAGGACGCCTAGCATGGCTAGGCATTTTGAGCAGACTTAGATTAATTCTTAACATTAAATCCTTACAGATTATGGTATTAAGGCTAAGTGACTACATCATAATTTGTGATGTTCTGAACAGGGAGTAAGTTTAGATCTATGAAGAGTGGGGGGGGGGGTGTTGCCAGGAATGGGATTTAGTGATTATTCTTACTGCGGATTTTTGTTGGGTTATTATTGGCTTTAGGTGTGTTGCTGCAGTTGAACCCCAAGCACAGATAGCATAGGTGAGGTATGGATATATAAGTGAATGGTATAGTGTGAGAAGGGCAGTTTGCGGCACATAGTATCGGATCTTGGAGAGGATCCCCACTGTTTTGGATACTTTTTTTGTTATGTGTGGATATGGGTGTTGAAATTTAGGTTGTTGTCGAGGTATAGGCCAAGGAATTTGCCCTCATTATGTCTGGCAATTAGAGTGTTGTCGATCTTAATGTTAAGTTGCGCAACACCTGCTCTGCTGCCAAACATAATATAGTAGGTTTTGCCAGTATTAAGTGTAAGTTTATTGGCTATTGGTCTATAGAACAAAAGTTAGAGATAAGATAGGTCCCCTTAAAAATAACTATGGGCATCTTACTGACAAAGAGAATGAAATGTGCTTGATTTTAAATAATTATTTTCTCTCAGTTTTTACACAGGAAGACACTAACAATATTCCAGTAATTAATTTTTACAGTGGGCTAGAAGAAGATAAATTATGTAACATCACAGTCACTAGAGAAATGGTTGTGAAGCAGATAGACAGACTGAAGCAAAATAAGTCGCCGGGTCCTGATGAGGTTTTTTCAAGGGTTCTTAAGGAATGCAAAATGGAACTCTGTGAACCATTAACTAATATTTTTAATTTATCTCTTCAAACAGGTGTAGTGTCTGATATGTGGAAGATGGCTAATGTAATTCCTATTTTTAAAACAGGGGACAAGTCGTTACCGTCAAATTACCGCCCAATAAGCCTGACCTCAATTGTAGGCAAATTACTAGAGTCAATTATAGCTGAGCTTATAAGAAGCCATCTCGATAAGCATAGCTTGATTAATGATACTCAGCATGGATTCACAAGAGGCCGGTCTTGTCTAACTAATTTATTAACTTTCTTCAGTAAAGCTTTTGAGGCTGTTGACCACAATAAAGAATTTGATATTATTTACTTAGATTTTAGTAAGGCTTTTGATAGAGTTCCGCACCATAGACAGTTAAAGAAAGTGGCAGCTCATGGCATTGGGGGAAAAGTGCTCTCGTGGATCGAGTCATGGCTCACTGACAGGAAGCAGAGAGTGTCCATAAATGGGGTTAAGTCCGAGTGGGGATCTGTAACAAGTGGCGTTCCACAGGGATCAGTCTTGGGCCCGTTGTTGTTTATAATATGTATCAATGATCTTGATGAGGGAATTACTAGTGATATGAGCAAATTCGCCGATGACACAAAGATAGGTAGGATAATTGATTCAAACGTAGATGTTATGGAACTTCAGGAGGATTTAAACAAACTCTATTCTTGGTCAGAAAAGTGGCAGATGCAGTTCAATGTAGATAAATGCAAGGTTCTGAAGCTTGGGAGTGCCCATAACCCTAGTACTTATAAGTTAAATGATGTAGAACTTAGCCATACAGATTGCGAAAAGGACTTAGGGGTTATGGTGAGCAGCAACCTTAAACCAAGATAGCAATGCCTAAGCGTACGTAATAAGGCAAATAGATTACTGGGATTTATATCAAGAAGTGTAAGCAACAGAAGTCCAGAGGTCATACTGCAGCTTTATACATCATTAGTAAGGCCTCACCTAGATTATGCAGCTCAGTTCTGGTCTCCGTATTACAAAATGGACATAAATTCGTTAGAAAATATTCAGCGTAGGATGACTAAATTAATACATAGCATTAGAAATCTTCCTTATGAAGAAAGATTGAAGACTCTTAAGTTACATTCACTTGTTAGACGAAGAATGAGGGGAGACCTGATCGAAGTGTATAAGTGGAAGATAGGTATTAATAAAGGGGATATTAATAAGGTCTTGAGGATGTCTCTCCAAGAGAGAACCCGCAGTAATGGATTTAAATTAGATAAGTTTAGATTTAGAAAGGACATAGGAAAGTATTGGTTTGGAAATAGGGTAGTTGATGAGTGGAACAGTCTACCTAGTTGGGTTATTGAGGCTGGGACTTTGGGTAGTTTCAAATCTAGGTTGGATAAGTACATGAGTGGGAGGGGTTGGATTTGAGTGGGACTTTCACATCAGAGCTTATTTCTTGGATGGCATTGAAAATTGGGTTGGGCAAATGTTTTGTTAGTGGGATGAATTGTAAAGGACCTGCCTAGTGTGGGCCAGCAGGCCTCCTGCAGCGTTCCTCCTTTCCTATGTTCTTATGTTCTTATCAAGTCGATATTTTGATCAGCTCCTCGTTAACAATGGTGTTGAGGGTGGCAAGATTAGGGTGGGAGATGGCATAAGTCGTGTCGTCAGCAAAGAGAATGGGCTTAAGGTGTTGGGATATGTTTGGAAGATCATTGATGTAAATGAGGAAGAGCAGGGGTCCAAGGACACTTCCCTGCGGAACTCCAGTATCAAGTGGCCGTATTGATGAGGCTGTCTCTTTAATGGTGACATACTGATACCTATTAAAAAGGTAGAATTTAAAATATGCAAGCACATAGCCTCTTATACCATAGTGGTCAAGTTTGTGGAGTAGGATACCGTGGTCTACTGTGTCAAACGCTTTTCTTAGGTCAATAAAAGTTCCTAGGCAATATAAACACAAATGCAGTATAATGTGATCCTTTATTGACTACGTTTCGCCCACACAGTGGGCTTTTTCAAGTCACAAACAGAACTACCTGGGGTGGAAGGAAAGCGAGTATTTATAGTCCGGCTGAGGTCAGGTGAAGAATGCTGCATCTGATGATGTACCGAGTTGGGTTGTAGAGTCTAAAAACTTGGGTAGCTTGAAAAGGAGACTGGACAAGTTTGTGAGCAGACCTTCTACAGTGTTCTTATGTGGGATAGCGATGAAGAAGTTTCTTGGCAAGTGGTTCAGCTATGTTATAGAAGCCACTATTCTGGTTGAAGTTGTTGGATATAGAAATAAGTGATGATTCCAGGATTCTTCGGTATTGGGTGTTGTCTTCTGTGGCGATAAGTCTTGAGTTTCTGTAGTTTATCAAGTGGTTGTGTGAATTACGGTGTTGTACGCATGCATTCCTTGTGTCGTCAGACCTGCTTGCGTATTGGTGTTCTGAAATACGTGTTTGGAGGTCCCTTGATGTTTCGCCCACGTATAACTTGTTGCAGTCATTACAAGGGATTATGTATACCCCTGCAGAGGATGGAGGCTTGTCCTGCCTACTACTGGTGATGTCCTTGATGGTCGTGGTTGTGGAGGTAGATACTTGGAATGATGTTTTGGCAAAGATGTTGGAAACATGTTTGGCAATGGAGTTGGTGGGAAGGACTATGTATCTCTTCTCGGCAGTGTCTTCTCTGGGTGTGTTGAAGATGTTTAGTGCTCGCCGTCTGCAGTCTCTGATGAAGTGACGAGGATAGTGGAGTTTGGAAAATACCTGTTCAATTATAGTGCATTCTTCCTCAAGGAACTCGTTGCTGCAGATTCTGAGTGCACGCAGGAAGAAGCCTATAATTACACCACGTTTGGTTTTGGTGTCGTGGTGAGAGTAGAAGTGGAGAAGATCGTTTTGTGTTTATATTGCCATTGTGTCGGTATTTTATACCATTTATTTCCAAAAGTTCCTAGCGGATATTCCTTATTTTCCAATGCTGTGTAAAGCAGGTCTAGCATTTTTATAATTGCATCATTAGTGCTTTTATTTTTCCTGAATCCAAATTGGCAGGGGTTGAGTATGTTTTGTGACGTTATAAATGAATATAGTCTCCTGTGCACGAGTTTCTCGAAGATTTTGGATAGCAATAATAAGTTTGATATTGGCCTATAGTTGTTTACGTCTGTAGGGTCACCACCTTTATGTATTGGTGTAACCCTTGCTGTCTTGAGTAGTGTCGGGAAAGTGCTAGTTTCTAGTGACTTGTTAAAAAGTAATGTAATAGCATGCGAAAGGACATGGGCCGCTCGCTTGTACAATAATGGTGGGACTTGAGACAGATTCCCCAAGTTATTTTTAAGTGATTTTATGATCGTGGTGACTTCCGTGAGCTCAGTTGGTACAAGATAGAAGGAATTTGGGAAATTCCCATCTAGGTAGTCCCCGGCACGGGCACTGGTACGTGGGATTTTACTGGTGAGATTAGATCCTATGTTTGAGAAGAAGTTGTTTATCTTGTTAGCTGTGTCAGTGGGATGCAGTGGTGTTTCATGAGGTTTAGTTAGAACAATATTCTTGTTTTTTTTTCAGTTTGTGGGTCCCTAGAATCTGGGAAAGTGTTTTCCAGGTCTTTTTTATATCTCCTCTTGTGTCAGTGAATCTGCTGGAGTAGTACAGTTGTTTGACTTTCTTTATTAATTTGGTGAGAACTGTTGAATATTGTTTAAGAATATCTTTGTGTATTAAGCCCTGTCGATATTGCTTTTCATATTGGTGTTTCTTATCAATGGATTTCAGAATGCTGCTGGTTAGCCATGGGCAACCAAGCCGTTTATTCGTGATCTGTTTCGTTTTTATAGGACAATGTTTGTTGTATAGTCTAAGTATTTTGTTAAGAAAATGTCTGTCCAATGGTCAATACCATTGGCATTGGGGAATTCTGTAGGCCAGTCAACAGTTTCTAGGTCTGCTGTGAAATTCCTTATTGAGGCCTCGTCATGGAGTCTAAATGAAACTGTTGTATTCGAGTGGTGGCTTACTAATGTTTGTTAAGAGGAAGGTTGGGTAGTGGTCTGTAGTGTTGTCTGTGATTATCCCTGATTTAAGGGGGGGCTAGTATATTGGTCCATATGTGGTCTATTATGGTTGCACTTGTCTCAGTCAGCCTGGTTGGTTTAGTTATTGTTGGTATGAAAAGTGTGGTGTTCATATTGTTGATGAAATCAGCTACAGTCTGATCATCTGGTAGGCCAAGGTTGATATTGAAGTCTCCAGCTAAGAGAAGGTGGTGCTTGTTCATTTGTCTGTTTGTTATTAGTGCCTTTAGATTCTCACTGAAGTTTGGGATGTTTGTGTGGGGTATCCGGTAAATGGCACCGATTGTTATAGGCGTCTTGAGGTTTTTTACAGTAAAATTAGCAAAAATGTATTTCCCATATACATCACTAAAGCAATTAGTGCTAATACAAGATAGTTGGTTAGAGTAATAGATTGCAGTACCACCCCCAACTTGGTATGGTCTGCAGTTGTGGATTGCTGTGTATCCTGGTAGTGGGTAGATATCAGTTGTGTCCTGCTTAAGCCAGGTCTCAGTAAGAATAATGCAGGAGAAGGGTGTCTTTATTGACTCAAGGAGTGCCAGGAGGTCATCATAGTGTTTGCTTAAGGACCTGATGTTGTAGTTAAGAACTGATTGATTTTGAGCAGTGTTCAGGATAGTGCTGGCTTGTGATGCTGTGTAATAAAGGCAGTTACTTTCCAATAAGTTTTGATTGTGTGTTAGATTATGGAGGATCTCACCTTCAAAGATCACAGCAATGTATCTACCACACCTGCTAGAAAAATGATGATTCCCTTCAAATCGCTTGTCCTCTCTAGGCTGGAATACTGCTTTACACTAACTACCCCTTTCATGGCAAGTGAAATTGCTGACCTGGAGAATGTACAGAGAACTTTCACGGTACACATAAGCGCGATAAAGTACCTAAATTACTTGGAACGGTTGAAGTCCCTTGTTTTGTATTCCCTGGAATGCAGGCGAGAAGGATACATGATAATATACACTTGGAAAATCCTGGAGGGATTAGTACCAAACCTACACACGAAAATCGCTCCCTACGCAAGCAAAAGACTCGGCAGGAGATGCAACATTCCCCAAATGAAAAGCAGGGGCTCCACGGGTACACTGAGAGACAACACAGTAAGTGTCAGGGGCCCAAGACTGTTCAACTGCCTCCCAGCATACATAATGGGGATTACTAATAGACTCCTGGTTGTCTTCAAGAAGGCACTGGACAGGCACTTGAAGTCAGTACCTGACCAGCCGAGCTGTGGGTCATACGTCGCTTTACGTGCGGCCAGCAGTAACAGCCTGGTTGATCAGACCCTGATCCACCGGGAGGCCTAGTCTCAGACCGGGCCGCGGGGGCGTTGACCCCCGAAACCCTCTCCAGGTATACTCCAGGTATATACATAAATAGCCAGCACATAGGTGAGAGAAGCTTACGACGATGTTTGGGTCCGACTTGGATCATTTACAAGGTCACACTAACACAAATGTGAGGGAGCCAGTATATATAGGCGAGAGGAGGATGGTACCAAAAGAAGAAGAAAAAGAAGTAGTGGTAGTGGTATGACTGGTAGTGGTAGTAGTAATAGTGGTAGTAGAAAGTAGGGAGAGTAGTTAGGTGCACAAGAGAGAGTGAGTGAAGCGTGAAGAGAGGCAGTATTAATGATAGTAGAAACTGAGTAACAGTCGTAGTCGTAGTAGTAGTAGTAGTATAAGTGGGGCAAGTCTAAGGACAAAGAAAGAGGCACCACAGGAGAACAAAGGGTCTACCAGAAACACAGGGAAAGGGGTAGGGGGACGGTAGAACAAAAAACACTAGACAGAAGAAATGAAAACAAAGAAAAAAAGGAAAAAAATGGAAAAAAGAAGAGGTAGAGAGAGGAGAAGAAACGACCAGGTCAAGTCAGAAGTGTTCTGAGAAAGGAAGTTATCTACAGAGACAAAACCAGGACTAAGATTTTTACTATGAAAGTTGTGTATAAAAGATACTTCAGCAAGACGGAGTCTGTGAAATTTAAAAGTAGGGTAGACAGAGAGAAGGCCAATGATAGGTTACTTTATCTTCCTGTACCTACTGATGTCATTCTTGATCTTGTTCGCCTTTGTGTGGACTAACTTCTTTTTCTTTCAAGGTAAATTTTATTCTCAAACCTTCGGTGTCGCTATGTTCTTGCTAATCTTTATAAGGAATGCTTCTAGACTGCTCTTCCTATTATTGCTATGCGACCTTCACTCTGGCTCCGCTATGTACATCACATCTTTGCTCTTTGGCCTCATGACTCTAGTCTCTTCCAACCATTTCTCGCTGCACTTAACAATCCTGCTCTTTCCATTAAGTTTAAAGCTGAATGGGAATCTAACTCTTTGCTTTCTTCCCATGATGTACATGTCTAGCGTTCAGCTACAAGTTTTTCTTTATTTGTTCATCGCAAGCCTATTCACAGTGACATGTATATGCATTACATTTCTTACCATGCTCCGTCTGTCAAGAAGTGTTCTTATTTCTCTCTTTCTCCGTGACCTTCCTTGATTCGTAAATTTCCACTCTTCGTAATTCGTTCTCTCGTCTTGGCTGCCCTTTCCGATTTCATAAACTCTGCCTTCTCATGTGATAAACGGACTTTCTTCTCTCCTATATTCTTTACTCCTGTGTAATCTCCTGTTTTCTGCCTTCCCTATATTTCTAGTCTTTCTAATCTCAACAACTGTCTCTGTTCCTTAGACATTAAACTTACTTTTCGTCAAACTAACAACCTTCGCAGTACTCTAGTTCATACCTCTCCTCCCGCAATAGATGCTCCTGGTGTCTACTCCATTTCATGTTCCTCTTGTCCTCTCCAGTACTTTGGAGAGAAGTGTTAGGCTTGCCGACACCTATAATGCTCTTTTCTGTCACGTTAGAGATCACAGTCATCCTATTAGCTGGTCCTCTGCTAAAACTGTCTACCCTACTTCTAGCCTTCACAGTCGCCATCTTGTTGAAGCATCCCTTATATACAACTTTCCTAGTAAAAATCTTAGTCCTGGCTTTGTCTCTGTATATACCTTTTAATCTCATTACATTATCAAATGCTCCAAACTTCAGAACACTCCTGATTTGACCTGGTCGTTTCTTCTCCTTTCTCTACCTATTCTCCTTTCCTATTTTTTCCTCTTTTCTTTCTTTGTTTTGCTTTCTTCTGCCTAGTTCTGTCCTTCAATTCCCTTCACCCCCCCATCCTTGTTTTTGGTCTTACCCCTGGTGGACCCTTTGCTCTCCTGAGGTGCTTCTTTCCTTGTCCTTAGACTAACCTCGTTTCTACTGCTACTACGACTACCACTCCATTTCTACTGCTATTTCTACTTCCATTACTACCGCCTTCCCTCACCCTTCACTCTCGTTTCTCTTTCGTGCCCCTAACTACTCTTCTTACTTTCTACTATTACTATTACTTCTGTTACTACTACCACTACCAGTCTTACTACTATTACCACTGTTTATTTTCCTTTCTTGGCACCGACCTTGTACTCCCCTCACCTACAAGCTCCCTCACTCTTGTCTTAGTGTGATTTGTAAATGGTCCAAGTCGGAAGGAAATGTAAGCTTCTCTCTCTTATGTGCGGGTTTTCACTATATACATATAAATCCACAGAAGATTCTGGTGGAATAATAGCGTTAGGAGGCGAGCCTTAGGTTTATTGAATATATGGTAGAGGCAGAGTTGGTGGTATGCCCATGCCAGGCCCTGGCTTAGTGAGGGTGTTGGTGGTATGCCCACGCCAGGCCCTGGCTTAGTGAGGATGTTGGTGGTATGCCCACGCCAGGCCCTGGCTTAGTGAGGATGTTGGTGGTATGCCCATGCCAGGCCCTGGCTTAGTGAGAAAGTTGGTGGTATGCCCACGCCAGACCCTGGCTTAGTGAGGGTGTTGGTGGTATGCCCATGCCAGGCCCAGGCTTAGTGAGAGTGTTGGTGGTATGCCCATGCCAGGCCCTGGCTTAGTGAGGGTGTTGGTGGTATGCCCACACCAGGGCCTGGCTTAGTGAGGGTGTTGGTGGTATGCCCACGCCAGGCCCAGGCTTAGTGAGAGTGTTGGTGGTATGCCCACACCAGGCCCTGGCTTAGTGAGGGTGTTGGTGGTATGCCCATGCCAGGCCCTGGCTTAGTGAGGGTGTTGGTGGTATGCCCATGCCAGGCTCTGGCTTAGTGAGGGCGTTGGTGGTATGCCCACACCATGCCCAGGCTTAGTGAGGGAGTTGGTGGCATGCCCACGCCAGGCCCTGGCTTAGTGAGGGTGTTGGAGGTATGCCCACACCATGCCCAGGCTTAGTGAGGGAGTTGGTGGCATGCCCACGCCAGACCCTGGCTTAGTGAGGGTGTTGGTGGTATGCCCATGCCAGGCCCTGGCTTAGTGAGAGTGTTGGTTGTACGCCCACACCATGCCCAGGCTTAGTGAGGGTGTTGGTGGCATGCCCACGCCAGGCCCTGGCTTAGTGAGGGTGTTGGTGGTATGCCCACGCCATGCCCAGCATTAGTGAGAGTGTTGGTGGTATGCCCACGCCAGGCCCTGGCTTAGTGAGGGTGTTGGTGGTATGCCCACGCCATGCCCAGCATTAGTGAGGGAGTTGGTGGTATGCCCACGCCATGCCCAGCATTAGTGAGGGTGTTGGAGGTATGCCCACACCATGCCCAGGCTTAGTGAGGGAGTGGTGGCATGCCCACGCCAGGCCCTGGCTTAGTGAGGGTGTTGGTGGTATGCCCACGCCATGCCCAGCATTAGTGAGAGTGTTGGTGGTATGCCCATGCCAGGCCCTGGCTTAGTGAGAGTGTTGGTGGTATGCCCATGTGTTTACTAGATTATTTGGTGATTCTGGTCGCGGGGAGTAAATGATATGTCTTTGGAGGCTTTCTTACTTTATTCGCAAAGTCGTGGTTGGTACACAGGCTTGTGTGTTGCATGCCCATGGCCCGGGAGGGCCATCCCACGAGGGAGAGAGGGAGTAGGATTGTTAACTGCTTCTAGGCTGCTGAGTGAGTGAGAGCAAGTGGGACCAGCATCCCACTGACCTGGGCAGGCCTAGAGGGCAGCACCTGAGTGCCGTGAAATATGAACTAAGCTGGCAGACAGCATAGGCTATCTGTGCAGACAGAACAGGCTGTCTACATTTGCTCGGCCACCTACCTTGACGCGGCAATACTGGTGGTAAAAAAAAAAACTCGGTCTCTCTCTTGTAGGAACAGGGCACAGAACACAAAATAAAAAACATATATATAAATATATATATATAAATATATATATATTTATATATATATATATATATATATATATATATATATATATATATATATATATATATATATATATATATATATATATATATATATGGACATGGAAAAAAAAACTTCCTACAGGGAGGGAAGAAAAAAACAAGTTGGGTGTGCTAAAGATCATGGTCATAGGCAGTGAGCATTGAAGGGCATCACTGCATGCCTCCCTGCATCTGGACAGATACTGCAACACAAGAGACATCGCTGTGGCTGAGCTGTGACGTAACAGGGTAAGGTCTCCTCTAGAATGGTGAAGCAGTCATTGTAGGAGTCACTGCAGGTTTTGCTCAACCTGGGGCACGACATGCTGGTGCCCTCGAGTGAGGCATCGTCAAAACTCAGCAACTGGGCAGGACTTCTGGCAAGTGACTCAGGAGGACACTTCTCAACTGGTACTGTCACTGGGCTGTCACTGCCGGCGAGCGTGGAGTGAGTCATGGAATGAGTTGTGGCAGAGAAGACTGGGTGAAACATCTGAGAGTCGTAACATCATACACCAGACTGCAGTGAGCGAGCTAACAGTCAAAGTGACATCATCTTTGTGCAGGAACTCACTGAAGCTCGATACGAGGCTGACACAGCACCTGCCGACAGGGCTTAAACTGCGGCTTGATGAGTGTCATTCCCTCGGCAGTTGGAGTTATAGCAGAAGTTAGTCTAAGCATCCCCAGACTTGTTTCTCTACATATAACTGCACTCTGAAGGTCTGGAGGTGAAGTGAAACAAATCTCGATGGGAATCGTAGCAGGCACGATTCTGCAGAACATCTATGAGCGACAAGCATAAGAACTTTCTGTACAAGGGGCTCATACGCTCAGGGCTGACTAATATCAGCTGTCAAATGCACTGGTCACACCGGGTGACAGGCAACAAAGAGCTACACAGGGGTCTGGCCACAGACCTGTGGTCAACACACAGCTGGGGTCAGGACCACACAGGACACACGGAAAACTTTACACACACACCTGCGGTACATGTGGTACAACATGGCTTAAACTAGCAAATGATGCTTTTCTGTGCACAAAACTGACACTAAACTATACACTAACATGTGAGAACACTGAGTGAGAGGAATTAATTAACACAACATATATCTTCTCTCAATCTTCTTGACAACACTGACATAATTACTGAAACACTCGATGTGACATCATGTGATGTCAGGCATGACATTGCGAGGTGACGTCAGCAGCACTGTGACGTCAGGCAGACATCATGATGTCATGAAGTCGGGCAGCAGCATCGGTGACATCAATGTAATGTGGGCAGCAGACCACAGCACGTGGCCTGGGACATCTGGCTTGGTAACTCACATGGCTCGTAGGTCCACGTGGCTTCATCCACACCCCACATGGCATCAGGATCCACGTGGCATCGTGATCCACGTAGCTTCGAGTGGCCTCGGGCACTCGATTACACAGCTCTGGCAATGAATTCACACGGAAAACAGCAGAAACACAGCAGAGGGAGTGAGCACATAGTGATGGATGGTAGTGTGAGGTGTGAGTGAGGCAGGAACCCGGCCACTTCCTCCTCTTCTTCCACAAACACGTGGAGAAACTCACTCTGGATGCAGAAATCACCACAAAACTCACCTCTGGCTTGCTGAAATAGCTGTGCTGAGCTGAACAACAACAGCAGAACATACAAGTGATGCTGAACACGTGACTTGAGAAACAGCGTGGGACGCTGTAGCATGGGGTCACTGGGACGCCACTTACAATTCTCGAAGAAATTCGGCAAATTTCGGCTAGATCCTGCTTGTACCTGTGTCTGGATGCTTAAACATGCAGACACGACATCAGGATAACTCGTTGAGAGGTGGATGTGTCTTGTGTAGGATGATGAAGTGAACACAACTTCATTCTATTTCCTTCCTCTCTCCGGGCAAACACACTTGCTGTGACCATTGCTGCTACCAATGTTTACTAGATTATTTGGTGTTTCTGGTAGCGGAGGCTTCTTACTTTATTTGCAAAGTCGTGGTGTACACAGGCTTGTGTGTTAAGTGCCCATGGCCTGGGAGGGCCATCCCACGAGGGAGAGAGGGAGTGGACTTGTTGACTGCTTCTAGGCCGCTGAGTGAGAGCGAGTGGGACCAGCGTCCCACTGACCTGGGCAGTCCGAGAGAAGGCAGCACATGAGTGCCGCGAAATATGAACTAAGCTGGCAGACAGCATAGGCTGTCTGTGCAGACAGTACAGGCTGTCTACACACGCCAGACCCAGGCTTAGTAAGAGTGTTGGTGGTATGCCCATGCCAGGCCCAGGCTTAGTGAGGGTGTTGGTGGTATGCCCACGCCAGACCCAGGCTTAGTGAGGGTGTTGGTGGTATGCCCATGCCAGGCCCAGGCTTAGGGGGGAGTGTTGGTGGTATGCCCACGCCAGGCCCAGGCTTGGTGAGAGTGTTGGTGGTATGCCCATGCCAGGCCATGGCTTAGTGAGAGTGTTGGTGGTATGCCTACGCCAGGCCCTGGCTTAGTGAGGGTGTTGGTGGTATGCCCACGCCAGGCCCAGGCTTAGTGAGGGTGTTGGTGGTATGCCCACGCCAGGCCCAGGCTTAGTGAGGGTGTTGGTGGTATGCCCACGCCAGGCCCAGGCTTAGTGAGAGTGTTGGTGGTATGCCTACGCCAGGCCCTGGCTTAGTGAGGGTGTTGGTGGTATGCCCACGCCAGGCCCAGGCTTAGTGAGGGTGTTGGTGGTATGCCCACGCCAGGCCCAGGCTTAGTGAGGGTGTTGGTGGTATGCCCACGCCAGGCCCAGGCTTAGTGAGGGTGTTGGTGGTATGCCCACGCCAGGCCCAGGCTTAGTGAGGGTGTTGGTGGTATGCCCACGCCAGGCCCAGGCTTAGTGAGGGTGTTGGTGGAGACGTGTTGGTGATGCTGTATCTGTGGAGGAAGTGAGGACGAAACAGCGTCTAGGTAGAAGTAGGCCCACCGGCAGCAGCACTAGGCCAAGCGTTGAAAGGCATGAAACACAATGCCCGCCAGGGGTTACTTACAGGCATACATTCACGCATATATTCATATATACGTACATACATACGTATGTATGTATACATACGTATGTACGTATTTACATACATTCATATGTTCATATATTTATTCATATACATACTTGCATACACACAAGTATACATACACACAGATATGCATAAGTAAATGCATAAATACGCGATAGTGTGTATACATATATAAATACATATGCATACACATATAAAATATGTATGCATGTGTGTATATAACTGACCCGCACTATTCCATTTGTATGGTTTGAGGTAGATGAGGCTGAGCTTGTGGTATGAGAGGACACCTTTCTCGGATCGCACAGCCATAAAGGCACGTCAGCTTTATGGTGCACTCCAGACATATGAACAAAGATATGAGACAACAACAGTTCAGCTCACGGCGTCGACTCTTAGATGTGCATCTCGAATCAACATAGGTTTTGTTATTTTTCCAGCGGCGTCACGGAGGGTGACGAAGCTTTGTCTATTATGTGACGTCACAGAAGTGAGTGCAGGTGTATGATCCAGCAAGGTAAGAACAGAACTGTTCAATAGAGTGAGGACACTAGAAGGTAACACCGGCTGCATCACAGCTGCTTCAGTTTTTGTCAGCGAAAAGCAGATTTTAACAGCTGTCATAAATATTAACGTTGAATCTTGGGTTACCAAGCTTGCATCTTCTACAGAGAAAGAATAATGCTTTCCAAAGAGGTGAAAAATAGCACCAAGCTTAGCCCCAGAAAGTTTAATAACGCAATAGCTACTAGCAGTAACTTTGATAACCTTGACGAATTAGACTTGGGAGTAGCTGAAGTTGTACTAGTAAGACACTGTATTCATAAATAACCCGCACAAAGCAGAAGCTTACTACTGTTCCAGGTGGAGATGGAACATTCGTAAGCTTCTCTCTCCCACGTGCGGGTTATTTGTATATTATTCCAGCCACGGTATTGTTCCTTTTTTGTTCTTTAAGATATTGTAGTATTAAACTCTGGAAGACAAATGTGTATAATGAAAAACAAGAAACACATCAGTCTTAGCGCAATATACATATATTGCGCTAAGACTGATGCTGTTAGCAGTATTATTGAAGGTAGTGCCTTAATTCATTACAAACATTGATCGACACCATGCCTAACCCTTCTAGGGTAGGGTAGGTGCCTGAGCCCGAGCCTTTAGCTCATAAGACTGTCATTCCCATTTGCCCCCTTGGGGCGGGGATGGCAGACCAGAGAGGCCTAGCTTGTGGCTAGGCCTGGGGACAGTTGGTCCCAAAAGATGAGGAGGTACTTGTGCCTCCTCCCATGGGGGACTTAGGTCTCAGACACTCCCTAAAGAGGGAGCCAAGGCCGGGCCACCACTTGGAAAAGGCCCGGGCCGGGAGAATACCGGCTAATATTTAATAATAATAAATACAAACATTGAAGGTCAAGAGAGGCCTGAGCTTGCTACCATCTGCAGCTCATAAGACTGCCATCCCCACGAGCCCCTTTGAGGCGGGATAGATGGCAGACCAGAGGCCTAGCTTCTCTCTACGAGCCCCGTGAGGGCGGGGAATGTGGCTAGGCCTGGGGACACTTGGTCCCAAAGATGAGGAGGTACTTGTACCTCCTCCCATGGAAGACTTAAGTCTCGAGACACTCCCCAGATAGGGAGCCAAGGCCGGGTCACCACTACTTGGAAAAGACCTGGGCCGGGAGAATACCTGGAGTTTACCTGGAGAGAGTTTCGGGGGTCAACGCCCCCGCGGCCCGGTCTGTGACCAGGCCTCCTGGTGGATCAGCGCCTGATCAACCAGGCTGTTGCTGCTGGCTGCACGCAAACCAACGTACGAGCCACAGCCCGGCTGATCAGGAACTGACTTTAGGTGCTTGTCCAGTGCCAGCTTGAAGACTGCCAGGGGTCTGTTGGTAATCCCCTTTATGTGTGCTGGGAGGCAGTTGAACAGTCTCGGGCCCCTGACACTTATTGTATGGTCTCTTAACGTGCTAGTGACACCCCTGCTTTTCATTGGGGGGATGGTGCATCGTCTGCCAAGTCTTTTGCTTTCGTAGTGAGTGATTTTCGTGTGCAAGTTCGGTACTAGTCCCTCTAGGATTTTCCAGGTGTATATAATCATGTATCTCTCCCTCCTGCGTTCCAGGGAATACAGGTTTAGAAACCTCAAGCGCTCCCAGTAATTGAGGTGTTTTATCTCCGTTATGCGCGCCGTGAAAGTTCTCTGTACATTTTCTAGGTCGGCAATTTCACCTGCCTTGAAAGGTGCTGTTAGAGTGCAGCAATATTCCAGCCTAGATAGAACAAGTGACCTGAAGAGTGTCATCATGGGCTTGGCCTCCCTAGTTTTGAAGGTTCTCATTATCCATCCTGTCATTTTTCTAGCAGATGCGATTGATACAATGTTATGGTCCTTGAAGGTGAGATCCTCCGACATAATCACTCCCAGGTCTTTGACGTTGGTGTTTCGCTCTATTTTGTGGCCAGAATTTGTTTTGTACTCTGATGAAGATTTAATTTCCTCATGTTTACCATATCTGAGTAATTGAAATTTCTCATCGTTGAACTTCATATTGTTTTCTGCAGCCCACTGAAAGATTTGGTTGATGTCCGCCTGGAGCCTTGCAGTGTCTGCAATGGAAGACACTGTCATGCAGATTCGGGTGTCATCTGCAAAGGAAGACACGGTGCTGTGGCTGACATCCTTGTCTATGTCGGATATGAGGATGAGGAACAAGATGGGAGCTAGTACTGTGCCTTGTGGAACAGAGCTTTTCACCGTAGCTGCCTCGGACTTTACTCTGTTGACGACTACTCTCTGTGTTCTGTTAGTGAGGAAATTATAGATCCATCGACCGACTTTTCCTGTTATTCCTTTAGCGCGCATTTTGTGCGCTATTACGCCATGGTCACACTTGTCGAAGGCTTTTGCAAAGTCTGTATATATTACATCTGCATTCTTTTTGTCTTCTAGTGCATTTAGGACCTTGTCGTAGTGATCCAGTAGTTGAGACAGACAGGAGCGACCTGTTCTAAACCCATGTTGCCCTGGGTTGTGTAACTGATGGGTTTCTAGATGGGTGGTGATCTTGCTTCTTAGGACCCTTTCAAAGATTTTTATGATATGGGATGTTAGTGCTATTGGTCTGTAGTTCTTTGCTGTTGCTTTACTGCCCCCTTTGTGGAGTGGGGCTATGTCTGTTGTTTTTAGTAACTGAGGGACGACCCCCGTGTCCATGCTCCCTCTCCATAGGATGGAAAAGGCTCGTGATAGGGGCTTCTTGCAGTTCTTGATGAACACAGAGTTCCATGAGTCTGGCCCTGGGGCCAGAATAAAAAAAAATACTAACATTGACACAAATGAATTAGTGAGAGCGACGCCACAGGTCGCTTTTTCTCAATATAAACCTTAAGTATGAGATGCAAGGAGACAATGAGAAAATTAATTACAAATAGCCTTCGCCCCCATCCTGTTCCTCATCCTCATATCAAACAGAGAGAGATGTATACCATAGCACCGTGTCATCCTTTGCAGACGATACAAGGATCTGCATGAGAGTGTCATCCATTAAGGACACGGCAAATCTTCAAGAAGATATAAACCAAGTTTTCCAATGGGCAACAGAGAACAATATGATGTTCATTGAAAACAAATTCCAACTACACTGTTAAGGAAAACAGGAGGAAATGATAGCTAGGACTGAGTATACTACAAACTCTAATCACACAGTAGAGCGGAAAAGTAATGTGAAGGATCTGGGAGTGGTAATGTCTGAGGATCTCACCTTCAAGGACCACAACAATGCCACGATCACATCTGGGAGGAAGCTGATAGGATGGATAATGAGACTTAAAATGGTATAAAATACCGACAGGTTGTTAGGTAAGACACATATGCAACAGTTAGGTATCTTTATTATGAAACGTTTCGCCTACACAGTAGGCTTCTTCAGTCAAGTACAGAAAAGTTGATAGGAGCAGAAGATACTTGAAGACGATGTAATCAGTCCATCACCCTTAAAGTTTTGAGGTGGTCAGTCCCTCAGTCTGGAGAAGAGCATTGTTCCATAGTATGAAACAATATGGAGATGAAGTGACAGAATGGAGCTTTTTATAGCGCCAAGAGGTGAGACGTAGGCCACTAGGAGAGGTAAGAACTCAGATGTTGAAAGGTCAGGTCCCTCTCAAATCCAGCCGCTCTCACTAGTGGAAATTGTCGAAGTTGATTGCAGGTCTGTACCAAGATACCCTTGTGTTGCAGTGTCTGACAGATTGAACATTAAAATGGTATAAAATACCGACAGGTTGTTAGGTAAGACACATATGCAACAGTTAGGTATCTTTATTATGAAACGTTTCGCCTACACAGTAGGCTTCTTCAGTCAAGTACAGAAAAGTTGATAGGAGCAGAAGATACTTGAAGACGATGTAATCAGTCCATCACCCTTAAAGTTTTGAGGTGGTCAGTCCCTCAGTCTGGAGAAGAGCATTGTTCCATAGTATGAAACAATATGGAGATGAAGCGACAGAATGGAGCTTTTTATAGCGCCAAGAGGTGAGACGTAGGCCACTAGGAGAGGTAAGAACTCAGATGTTGAAAGGTCAGGTCCCTCTCAACATCTGAGTTCTTACCTCTCCTAGTGGCCTACGTCTCACCTCTTGGCACTATAAAAAGCTCCATTCTGTCACTTCATCTCCATATTGTTTCATACTATGGAACAATGCTCTTCTCCAGACTGAGGGACTGACCACCTCAAAACTTTAAGGGTGATGGACTGATTACATCGTCTTCAAGTATCTTCTACTCCTGCTGACGCCTCTACACTCTTCAGTCAAGGAATCTTTGCCAAGACCATCCGCATTCCTCCAAACGCTCTCTTCACTCCGAACTTCCACCCAATCACACAATGTCTTAAATGCTACAAATTCGGCCACGACAAAAACACATGCACATCTACACAAGTCTGCTCCAGATGTTCAGCAACTGGCCACTTCTGGAATACTTGCAACCTCCCCCTTAAATGTTCTAACTGCGGCGGGTCACACACTGCAGTTGCAAATTCCTGCCCTTCTAGAAAGCACATTCTCTCCTCCCTCAGAGCAAGCCAACCTCCCTCCCTCCCCAACCCCTTCCCTGCTCCTCCCTCCCCTTCCTTACCTCCCTCCCCTTCCACACCTCCCTCCCCTACCCCCAATGCCTGGGCCTCCCCACGCACTTGGTCTACCTCTTCTACTCTACACACATCAAACACCAACACACAGACTACAAGCACTTCTCCTTCTACACCCACACTAGACTACAAAACTAACTGTCAACTTGCCACTGCTGCCCACTCTGCAATGGTAATCTCACAAGCTTACCAATCAGACTACTCACATGTCCTTAACCTAATCTTGTCTGCTAACAATCTTCCCTCTTTAATTATCCCTCCTTCCTGCTTCTCTTCCAAGCCTCCTACAACCTCTCCCTCCTTCCTCTCTCCCACCCCCCCACTTCCTACTCCCACCAGCTCTCCTCCTCCACTACCTCTCTTCACTACTTCTACACCTCCCACCAACACCCCTACTGCTACTGCTACGACCACCCCTCCCCCCACTTCCTTACCCACTTCATCCCCTTCCAAAGCTTCCACTTCCTCACAGCTTACCAAAACTTCCACTTCCTCTGCATCCACCTTTGCCCACTCCACCACAACCAAAACCTCATCCAGGTCCAACTCCACCTCCTCCAGACAAAATCCACTCAAACCTAAACCTGCCCCAACTTCTGACGGACAGACCAAAGAACATAAAAACAGATCCATCTCTTCCTCCCCCTCCAGGAAACGGGTCCGTAGCACCTACAAACACACATCCACTGATGGCACCACTATCACGGGCTTTAATCCAAACTCCTTCCCCGACATTAACTTTGCTAAGACGAAACCATTAAATCACGT
The DNA here is from genome assembly GCF_038502225.1 of Cherax quadricarinatus. Lineage (NCBI taxonomy): Eukaryota > Metazoa > Arthropoda > Malacostraca > Decapoda > Parastacidae > Cherax > Cherax quadricarinatus. Next base: position 45,111,559 of record NC_091301.1, on the reverse strand, counting down.
TTAAGGTGATTCAGTTCAACGTACGTTCTTACTTTACAAATAGACACCTACTGGCCGAGCTCCTTGAAGCAGAGAGGCCAGATATTGTTTTGCTAAACAGTACCTGCCTCAAAGCCCCTCAATGTATCCGCCATTATGGTTATACTGCACTACAGTCCCCCTATGATCCCCACGATGGGGTTGCCATCCTTGTCAATTCCAACATAAAACATGAATTTCTCCCAATCCCTTTTATTCACCAACACTGTCTTGCGGTCAGAATACACACCCACCTTGGCCCCTTTATCTTTTTCACCACCTATGCTCGCCCAAACACTACTCTCAACATACACGACCTCTCCTTAGTCTTCAACTACACCAACACACCAACTTACCTACTAGCTGACATGAATGCCAAACACACTGCCTTTCATCACACCAGTAACAACCAACTTGGTCACCAATTACTCAACTTCACAAACCATAAACACCTAATTCATCTTGGCCCAGACTTCAATACCTTCTTCAACCACACGGGCCAAGGCAAACCAGACATCATTCTGGCAAACCGAGCCAGCTCTCTATTTCAACATTACATCTCACCTGGCCCTATTACAGGCTCTGATCACATCCCAGTCATCTTACACATCTCCTCCAACCCTATCCTCATTCCAACCACACCTTCATTCTCCTACAAGAACGCTGACTGGGATGCTTTCAAACAACACATAGACAATATTAACCTCACCTATGACTACAACAACAAACCTATCTCTGACATCGATACTCAACTTGATCTCATCCAGGACACCATTACACAAGCAGCCAACACCGCAATACCAAAAAAAACTCACACCACTCGTTATTCCTTCAAACCATCACTCAGAACAAGAAGACTAATTATCTGCTACCACAACCGCTTCCTCTACAACACACATAGATTTAATCAAGTCCGATTAGATCTCACTTACCTTAGAAACAACATTTTACACAGCCTAGACCAAGACCACAACAATCACTGGTCACGACTAATACAACAAGCGGACAGGCAGCGTGTTAAAAACACTAAAGCCTTCTGGAACTTTATCAAAAAAATCAGAGGCACTACTCCCACCAACAAATTCAAACACATCACCCACAACAACACACACATCTCAGACCCACAGGCTGCTACCAACATCTTCAAACACATCTGGGAGAACATCTTCCACCCTCACCCACCTCGCCCTAACGTTATTCAACACATTCAGAACATAGAACACTGGAACACTGCACACACACAAGAAACAACACCAGACAGCCACATACATCTAGACACTCTTACCTCCTCCCAAGAACTCGACACTCCTTTCACCAACACAGACATTAAAACTCTCCTCAGACACCTTCCTCCAAAGGCTCCTGGTGCCTCTGGCCTAAACCATATTATCCTGAAACACCTTCCTGACTCTATCATTACTGCCTACACAAACCTCCTCAATGCCTCCCTTGCCTCTGGATACTTCCCTTCCCTCTTCAAAGCTGCTACTGCTATCCTCCTTCCTAAACCCAATAAAGACCACTCTGACCCTAGAAACTATCGCCCTATCAGCCTCCTCGAAACTTTAGGAAAACTCTTTGAAAAACTCATTAATCATCGCCTTCGCAGATACCTGGAACATAATTCTCTACTTTCAGATGGCCAGTTTGGCTTCAGAACACACAGATCCACACAGGATGCCATTAACATCATTCTCAACTACATCCACATAAACACAAAACAAAGAAACAGGACAGCCCTGGTTGCAAAAGACGTTGAAAAAGCTTTTGACACTGTGTGGCACGAGGGGCTCAAGTACAAACTCTGCACTAACTTCAACCTGCCTCTCAATACTCGTAAACTCCTCTGCAACTTCCTAGACGGCCGTACCATGAGAATCAAATTCCAAGGCTGCTACTCTGACTACTTCACACTAAATGCTGGAGTACCCCAGGGATCTGTCCTTTCCCCTACCCTCTACATTTTATACACTAACGACATTCCAACACCTGTATACCACAACTCCATCACACTAGCCTATGCAGACGACATTACACAACTTATCACTCATGCCAATATAGATACACTCACACACAAAACACAAAATGAGGTTGACAGGATAGCCATCTGGGAACAAAAATGGAGGATCAAAACCAATGCAGCAAAATCCAGCATTACGTATTTTAACTACAGGAAACGTGATCCTCCATTACCTGTCGAACTCAGAACAGCTGACACCCGCACTTA